>NC_133370.1:25713593-26013593 GCF_049309525.1 Garra rufa | reverse complement strand
CTACGCATTTGAACCCCTACTTATGATCACTGCCATCTACACTGGATACAATATACAGTTGTGTATTCACTTTCTGACACAGTCCACGCCCTTGAGTCTGTCGTGAATAAGACAAATTAAGTAAAAGTTTGTTTTGACGCATTTGGTTTTTGTTGTTTTTTAGTAATTTTGTTTTGTAAACAAGGGACAGTGTCATGAAGATTTTACAAAGAAACATTTGTTAAAAGATGAAGCGGTATTAGATCTGACTGCAGCTGCATCACAACACTATAAGTAAATGGTTTCATAATGCTTTTTCTGGAAATGAAAGTTTATTTTGATCATGTAGTCAAAACATTGATACTGTTTCCTATTCAATGACGTTAGCAAATCATAACAGTGGCCGATTACTAAGAAGCCTTAAAAACAGGTCTTTTTAGACAGAAGGTCAGAATGAGGGCTGAAAATATATTTTGGTGTTTTTGGTGACAAAAAAATTTATTAATATTTAGGGCTGTCAATCGATTAAAAATTTTAATCGCGATTAATCGCATGGTTGTCTTGAGTTAACTCGCGATTAATCGCACATGTTTATCTGTTCTAAATGTACCTTAAATTAACACCTTTTAACGTTTTTAATACTCTAATCAACATTGGCATGGACAAATATGGTTGCTTTAAGCAAATATGTGTTTATTATCAGTGAAACCATACTTGACTAGACTAACTTGTTTCAAATGTCATAGATGTTTTTCAAATAACTTGTTCATGTCTATTAGACACATGAAAAAAAAGAACATAGAAACACCAGGTTCCCATTACTGCTCTTTCTTTGCACTGAGCAATTTACTTACACAAGCCTGTTTACATTATTTGCAGGACAGGGCAGCTCACTTCTTCTGAACATGCAAAATCTAAATTTATTATTACATTTGTTTGCCTCTCTGTGCCCACATACTGTCATTTGATGCAGCCAAGTTCTCAACAAACTGTTTCCAATGTTTTGATTTAATATGTCTGTTATCAGACAACCAAAGTAATATGAAATAATAACTGAAAAAAATCCTGAATTATGATCATGATTCAATCACTGAAAAGAATCATTTACCGGCATCTGGACATAAGTCACTATTCCCTGCATTATTATCGTTGTTTTTAACTTCCTGTTTGAATGCCTTCAGGATCCTTTGACTTTTTAGGAGTTTAGCCATTTAAAGTTATTTGATCCCAAAAACCTGCTTCTTTTATGTTTTAATGTATTGTTTTGGTTATAATGTACTGATTGGAGAGCCTGGTCTCATGAAAATGCGCACTAGCACGACTTTCTGTTTCTATTTGGCGTGCTATTAATAAGCTGAAATTAACTTTGGCGTGCATATGATATGCAATTATGCATGTGTTTGACGTGCATTTAATACGCCGTTTTCGCGTGCATACTCGTATGTGGCTTTACGCATCAACACCACAGCACCAATCCTAACGTAGCCCGACTCCGCTTGCATTTATTTAAATATGCCAGAAGTGCCGGTGTACGCAAAAGGATAAAATACAGAAGTACCTGCGTACCGGCCCACTTCAAGCACTGGAATGAACATAACATCAGTTTTAACTGAAAGCGCTGCTCCACTGCCGCTCACTGAACAGAGCAGACGCAGATATAAAGAGAGGGAGGTGCGCGCGCATTGGGAGACCTCACGCACGTTCAGCAAAACCGAAGAGCCTCAGAAACTATATTAGGTTTGTCCAATTATGTGTTTATGTATTGTTGCTAGACACTTTTCGCTAGGTTGGCAGCACTGTGCATTCATTTCTTTAACTATGGGCTAGGTAGTGGGTCAAACAGAAAATGCGCGCTGCGTTAATCGCGCGTTAATAAAATTAGTGCCGTTAAAATGAATTTGCGTTAACGCGTTATTAACGCGTTAATTTTGACAGCCCTATTAATATTATAAGTAAACCTTAAGGAACATTTTAAAATCATTTTAAAATCCATGTCATGACCCATTTAAAATTACAGTTAAACCACTGATGCATTTTATCAATGTCCTTACTACCTTTCTAGGCCTTAAAAGTGTCAGTTGCTTTTCTGTCTATGTAGGGTCATAAAGCTTTAAATATCAAAAATATCTTAATTTGTGTTCTGAAGATGAACAAAGGTCTTACACGTTTGGAAAGACCTACAGTTGCCTTGATCTTGCAGTGTAACCAAAAATATATATATATATATATATATATATATATATATATATATATATATATATTTTTTCATTTTTTTTAATGCAGTTAGCAGATGCTTTTATCCAAAGTGACATAAATAAGGGTAAAGGTATAAATTTTAGTTCATGCATTCCCTGGGAGTCAAACCAATGACCTTGGCATTGACGTGCAGCACTCTTTGAGCCATAAGGTTTGTTTTGTTTTGTGAATACCATTATCAAAATGATGTTTGGACACTATAAATATTAAAAGATGCTATTTATGGCACATTGTCTAGCATGAAATGAAATTAGATGGAGAAACAAAGTGGGAAAAACTTTTTAGAGAGCCAGGCTTAATTATATTGACAGATGTACAGTATTTCACATGCAACTTTAAAAGTATGATGATAATGGAATATTTTATTCTGGTCACTTATGGCATTCTGCGGTCAAATGTTATTAAATAACGACCGGTGAATTTTACATTTGACCATTTTCACTGGCGACCATGAAACCTCCTACGCTGTGCTAGTTTCATGTCTCTCGTATCACTCCACTGCCTCTTCTCATATGATGAAGTAATTGAAACTCAAATCGATATGTCCATTTATTTATTTATTTGGTAAGCAGACATGTAATAAGTGCGATAATGTACATTCAGCTTGTCATGATCTCAAAATAAACCACTTCAGGATGATACAAGATTCTCCGCTTTGTGTCAGGGTCATGATCACCCTGTCAGGGTTTGTTTTCGCGATAATGACCGGCTCGCTATACATTATCCCTTACATAACAGCTATTTGTTCAGCGATCAAATGACATGTCTTCCAGCATTAAATAAAACTATGGAGAAACTCAACATCAAAATATAAGCATCAAAAGGAAAACCTCGGGGAGCAAGACTTGAAAATATAGTTATTTATGGAGATGGTGAATATCCTTTTTGAAAAGTCTGAAAATCGATATGTTTAAACAGAACATAAATAAACAGAAATAATACTTTTGACTAAGGGGCGATGTCAGGCAAGTTGGTCAAAATCGTCTTTGGCAGCAAGGTCAGTGACTGTAAACATGGTGCAAATAGACACCGCCTGTTTTTTGTAAACATTTTGACACATTTTGCCAAGCCCAAACCTTAAGACTGTTGCAGAAATATTCAATTCATATTGCAGTGAGCCTGCAGGCAAAGACATGTCTCTTACACAGTGTTCCCATCAGTTGAGCTACAGCTACAATGTGTTTATCGACCAAAGATTTGTGTTTTTTTTATTGCAATCATCTTTTGACTTTTTTTTTTTTATTGCAATCATCTTTTGACTTTTACACTTTAAAAAATGGTGTCAAGGTTGCCAAAAAATACAAGTTTGACCAGATAACCGAAATGACATATTGATTTTTTTGCATTCAGCGCCCGTTCTGTGCAGCACATCAGTTCTTGTGTGATTCCATCTGCATTTATTTGAGGGACTGTCAGAATCTTCCTACCAAATATTTCACGTTTCTGTCGAGGGCATTGGCGCGATGGTCTTCTGTATCAGGACATGAAGTCTGACAGATTGCTGAATACCTCACATGAGTTACCGTGTCTCTCGCTGATTTTATCTCGCCATTACACTCTAGGGCTGCAACTAACGACTATTTTAATAGTCGACTAGTCACCGACTATTGAAACGATTAGTCGACTAATCGGATAATTATTCAATTTTTCTCAAATTTAGCATGAGATTGCTTTAATTATGTGGAAAATTATAGTAAACACAAGAAAGAAGGGGGTACTTCAATAAAAAATGCATATTTTGCTGCTGATAGGCCAATTCATACTAAAAGTAAATAAAAATGCCCTGTCTAAAACCAATTAGGCACAGTGCTCGGTCAGTACAGACATAAATGCATAAATTAAGAAACTCTATAATTTTTTTAATGGACAGGCACATTTGTTTTATAAGAAAAAATAAATTAAAATCAAGTAAACATTTTCTTCCTGTAAACCATCAGCAGCAATAAAACAGTAAACAAAAATGTATATCCAAAACAAAACGTATTGGCTTCCATGTTATTTAAATCTTACCGAGGCCAGCCAAACTCCGTTTCATTCAACTGTCCGACGTGCTTTCTCTTTAAATGTTCGTGCATCACAGAGGTGCTGCCGTGATGCGCAAGGACTGCTTTACAAACCATGCAGGTAATATTTTAATTCGCCGTAGCAGGCTAAAATGCTCCCAAACTTTACTCCTGTTTCATACATACTCAGTCTGCAGTGCGTCTACAGTCCGTGTGCGTTACGTATGCGGTGCAGAAGAAGCACAGACTCGTTTTGCTTTCACACAGAACGCGTTTGCAGTCCGTACATTGTGAACGTTCTAATCCGTTAACATGGGTGTGGAAAAAAAAAACGCACTGCAGACGGAGTATGTGTGAAACAGGCGTGTTTTGGTACGCGCAGCTGCTGCGTTGGACGCCGCCATTTCTGTATGTTATCGCTCAGCATAGAAGCTGCGTATGTGCGACTCTCGGCAGAAAGATGCCTCACTCGGTTGTCTGGCGACAACATCGACAATGAAATTCATTGTCGACTATTTCTATTATCGATTTTTGTCGACAACGTCGACGAATCGTTGCAGCCCTATTACACTCTCATCCATTTTGTTGTGAAGGTTAGGGAGTTGGCAGTAGCCCCGTAAAGCTCGGCGGGAGCAAACAGCAATCTTTTCCTGAGGCCTTTCAAACATAAAGAACAAAATGCCAGTAGGATTTGTACACTTCTGTCAATAACACAAGCTCCCTCTCAATGCTGTTTTGTCACACTTATTCCAATACCATTAGTGCATTAAATGAGCGGGGTGTCACTTTATTGCTATTCCATTATTTCATCCATCCAAGTGTAAAGACAAACAGCACAGGAACTCATACACTGATCTGGTAATGGAAAAGAGGTCATTGCTCAATATGTTATTCCAGCATGCCGTAGCGCAGCAATCAGAGCCCCCGTTCAGCTTCTGCTGTTGACAGCATCCTACTTATGAGGTGCAGTTGGTACAGTGACACCTGTTTGGAGTTTTTTTCTCTCTCTCTCTCTCTCTCTCTCTCTTTCTCTCTTTCTCTCTCTGCGTGGTTGTGTTCCCTTGAGTGTTCGGAGCCCCAGCTGGTGAGAGTCTCTCATCTGAGAGATGATTAATGAACAGGCATACAGAAGGCTGCCCAAAGAGCTCTTCAGGACCCCTCCAGACCGCAAAACAGCTCTGCTTGTAAATCATCAGTTACCGGTAGCATCCTGCTGTCAGTGCTTTAGTTTTAATGTGTAAATGTGTGATCCGTGCATGTGCATGTGGGAAATCATTGTTTGTGCAGGTGATGGATTTGTTCTGCTTTCTCATGATGACTGTTAAAGGAATGCATCACCCACAAATGATTTTTTTCCTAGTCATTTAATCATCAAGTTTAGTATAGTACAAACCAGTATGGAATAAAAAATGTTAACGCTGCTTTTCAAATAATGAAAGTAAATAGCGATTGTGGCTGTCAAACTCCAAAATACACCTTAAAAAGTAGTCTGACTTTTTTAATCTTTCATCTGAAGTTTTGTAATACTTTCAGTGTTTGTTTTTACTTTGAAGTCTTACTGAGCAGTTCTCATTCACTTTCATTAAATGTAAATAAGCAACCTGATCTCATGAGTATAACATACATGTGGGAACTTTTTCATAAGACACAAAATACATACCAATAAGTACATATCACTGCAGTTTCCAACATAAATGAACACTGGAGGCGGTAAAACAGCAAGTACTTGTAATCATTTTCGTGTACATTTATGATTGCTCCATATGTTTCGCTTTCTGGTGTTCTGACAAATAATGCTACCTATCAAATTATGCTACCAACACTGTATTTTTATTACTGTAAGGGTAGGTTTAGGGTTGAGGTAGGTGTCCACAACAGGGTAGCACAAATTGTCAGAACACCAGGCGTAACAAGATTGCTCGGTAACTCAGCCGGCACAGAATTGGACTTAGGTTGTGGAGTTCTTGAGTCTTGTGAAAAACATGACTCACAATGAAAGAGCTGAAAGATTGTTGTCACCCTGAAATATGATTGCCGCCCCACTGGATCCCCCAGTATCATTGGGTAGAGTACTGTCAATCTGACGATGCCTGTATGCCATTAGATCAGATTCATTCACTTCGCTTAAAGGGTGCAGCGTCATACACATAGAGGGCAGAGCATTGCGTTATTTAAGGGGAAGTTCATGCATCAATAAGTAACAAAGGAAAAAGTAGCTGCATTCTGATTACTTTTATGCCACTGATCAGGCTTTTATATTTAGTTTGGGGGTTTTATAGGATTGACTTAAAGGGGTCATCGGATGCAAAACTCACTTTTACATGTTGTTTGAACATTAATGTGTGTTGGCAGTTTGTGTATACAACCACCCTACAATTATAAAAATCCACCCAGTTGCATTTTTTTAATCTTTAAAAGCAATATCCCCTTTTTATAATCAGGTCATTCTTGTCAGTGTGACAACACACCGTCAGAGGCCACTCTCATGATAGTTGATTGACATGAGCCTTACCTTAGACCCGCCCTCACAGAGCTGAAATAGTCCGACTCCGATCGCCATTGTGTGACTCAGGTGCAGGAGAAGACAAGAATGTCTCCGATTGAGCGATTGAGGTAGGGCTGTGCAATATATCGAACGATATTGTGAGGCGCGTTTAGTCAATGAAGCCGGTGCTTTGATTAGTAGTAAATCTCCATCACGTGCGTTCCGCTCAGGTTCCGCTGGAGCGGCAATTGATACACAGAGACGTAAATCTCTGACAAGCTACGCCATATCGCGCTAAATATCGAAATGCGATATTAAGCTCGATATGGCGTAGCTTGTCAGAGATTTACGTCTCTGTGTATCAATTGCCGCTCCAGCGGAACCTGAGCGGAACGCACGTGATGGAGATTTACTACTAATCAAAGCACCGGCTTCATTGACTAAACGCGCCTCACAATATCGTTCGATATATTGCACAGCCCTAGATTGAGGTGTTCTGTTGTTGGATGTAATAATGAACATAGCAGTCATTTACTCCCGACATCTGAGCTGCTGAAGATGCAGAGGATAACGTGACTTTCATTTTTAAAAAGGACAGCGCCGATCCCGTTCTACATGTATGTCTAGTTTGTGCGAATCGTTCCTGATGCAGCTTCACCCGCAGCAGAAGTGAGTATAAGAGTTTTTTATGCATCTTTGCAAACAGCCTTTCTTAATAATGTGCTTGTTGGCAAGTATTGCAGCTAAACGCGGCAAAATGCGGCTAAAGTAAACATTACGGCTCATAATCCCACATCAGAAAGGGGCGGGGCGAGCAGAGCTTATTTGCATTTAAAGGGACCGTGCAATAAAATGAGTTGATGCTTTGCAGAGCTGATTTTGACAAGGTAAAAGGGTGTTTTATTACACTTTATTACATTGAAAATTTTTAACTAAAGTATATTACAGACTTTTCATTAAGACCCTAAAGAATCATATGAACTTGTGGAAAATGGGCATCTGATGACCCCTTTAAATAATAATGCAATAACTGACACTTTAAATTAGTTCAGTTTCATTAATTTGGTTTGTAAGTCTTTTGAATGATACTCTAAATACACCAATTCAAAAGAGTGATTTGATTGTAAAATATAATTTTAAAAATGCCTATTTTGAGTGGAAGCAGAGACACGCTGTTTTCGTGCGTTTCTCTTTAAATGAAAATGAGCTAATGCTCTCCGCCCCCTTTTCCAGAATAGGGCTGTGTCTTTATAGCTCCTACCTCAGATACTCTACCAACAAAAATCTGTTTGGTTTTGATTATCATGTCTATCGCACTGAAATCATGTATTTTTAAAGCCATATCAGTTTAAACTTCTGATATAGGGTTTTCTGAGCACACACATCTGAAGCATACGCACAGAAAGCGGCTGTCACATGGCATGTGAGTACTAAACTACATTCTCTTTCATGTCTTATTGCACTTAAACTGTCAAATACGCACAAGTTTTTGTTAAAAACACACATGAGTTACAAAAATAGTCGGTTAAGTCTGTGAAGGTAAACAGAAATTGCATGTTATATTAGATTGTTGTATTAAGTGACAGTAGCGAAATATATAGTATCTATACTGCGGCCTTTGCTTTTAATATGGCATTTTAGGAAGACATTTCAGGGCGGTGTCTTTGCTAATATGGCAGTGTCCTTCAACAGTTGTAGGAGAGGCCTGTAAAATGTGACGTCACATTTGATAGATTCTGCTAACGGTTTGTTCTGAGACACGGTTTATGATTTATGGGGATTCAAAAAAAAAGTGGTGGATTTTTATCATTTTAGGGTGGTTATGTACACACACTGCCAACACACATTTATCTTCAAACAACATGTAAAAGTGAGTTTTGCATAATAGGGGCCTAATAAAAAGAACCGGTTTATGTGTTTCAACCAGACTAGGTGAGTTAAGTCTGAAGCTCACAGGATTACAGAGCTGGTGGAGGTGGATGCCAGCATAGAGACGAATAGAGGGGAGCAGCATGAATGCACAAAGACGTAGACTGTGCTAAACATAAATTCATGTCTTGTGATATGACATAGTACAACATTTATTACCTAAAATACTCAGAATCTGCCGTCACACATTTAACACGGTGGATTACTTTTTGAGAGCTGAGAACTACTACATTTGCAGAGCGCTTAGGAAGAGCATAAAACTACTCTACAAAGGCAGAAGAGAGAAAACCGTCCGGCAAATTCCCTCGACATAAAGGCAACTTGTTAGACATCATTAAGAGTGTAAAGGTCTAAAAACATAAAAGGGCCGAGATAATTCCGTATGAAGAAGAGGCGAGAGCTCATGGGAAAGCTGGTTATGTTAACGTCATTACGCAATCCCAGTTTCATCAAATGACTGCTTTGATGCATCTGGTTCTTGCATAGAATCGATGTGAAAATACAAATCTGATATCTGCGGTATTTGTACCAGTGTTTCAAGTGTGAGTACTGTATGTGCAAACAACACAAATACTGCACGCATAGCGTATTTAATCTTTATAGGATCTGAAGAGAGATTGAGGATGAATTTTATGTTGACATTTATCTACCAGGTAGACAAACTCAGTGTGCCCCTAGCTTCTTTGAAAAAAAGAAGAAAAAGGGGGAGAGACATTTACGGGAGTGTTTCCCACCTGGCCATTTCCTCTGAATTGTTCACTCTCTTCCTGTTTCTGTGCATCTCATATGCTCTCTTGTGTTCTGGAATGTAATTGTCCATCTGTTTGACTTGATCAAATGGGGAATTCAGTGCGACTTCTCTCATGCAGTTTATTACAAGTGACATTTAAAAAGCTAGAATTTCATTTGCAAGAATCCTATAAATGCTAACACAAAGTCGAGCAGAGTAACTAAAGGTGCCCTACAGCGGTTATGTAAGACAGTTGAGTCCCTAATGACTCAGTAAGAATCACTGAGTCACTGCACATTACATTGTGTGGGTAAATGTTTGTTTAAGGCCACAACGACACATGCAGGTGAAATGAGTCTGAAATCGCAGGTGGAGATTTTGTACTAGCATGCATTAGTGCCTGCAAAGTTAACTTCGTATTTAAAAGCTATTTCCTTCAAGTTTTCACCTGCTCTAGGCATTTATTCAGTGGTGAAATGTGAAGTGAAATTTCTTCAGCACTAGAGGCAACAAATGGAATTGCAATTTATTTGTTTCACTGGCCTGACTTGCCAAGACATAATAACTTAAAGGAGACCTATTATGCCCCTTTTTACAATATGTAATGTAAGTCTCAGGTATCCTCAGAATGTGTCTGTGAAGTTTCACCTTAAAATATCCCACAGATCATTTATTATATCATTTTTAAAATGCCTATTTTGAGTGAAAGCAGAAAGTGCATGTGTCTTTAAATGCAAATGAGCTGCTGCTCTTCACCCCCTTTTCCAGAATAGGGCTGTTTCTACAGCTCGTACCTCAGATATTCTGCCAAAAAAACATCTGTTTGGTTTTGATTATCATGTCTATTGCACTGAAATCATGCTTTACAGTTTAGTACCCACATGGCATGTGAGTACTAAACTAAGTTCTGGACTCTAAATTGTGTTCTGTGCTCGTCTGTGCAGCCAGTGGCAGAACAGTTAGCATGCTTTGCTGGGTGGAAACGTGCTGATTAAGGGGCGGTAATATTATTATAATATCCCCTTTCTTCGTCAAAGAAGGAGCAAATTCTAAGCAGCTTGTTTTTTCACAAGGTTGCAGAAAAAAGGCCTTCCAAAAAAATTCACTGGGTTTTCCTTTTTCTAGTTTTTTGGGTTGGTAGATGCAATTGGGACACGATTATAGCATTTAAACACGGAAAATATCAGATTTTCATGATATGTCACCTTCAACTAATAGGCTCAACTAATGGCTTAAGTTTGTACTACCTGTTTGTTAAAACAGTAAAGGACTGGGGGAGAATTTGAAATGCAAAAATTACACTCTTCATCTTTAAATTCAAATGCTATGTTAAGATTAGCTTTTTTCTCTCTTTTATGCTGATAGGTTATTTGACATCAAACTTAGGCTTTGGCAACATTTGTGATTCTGGACCACAAAACCAGTCATACGTAGCACAGGTATATTTGTAGCAATAGCCAAAAATACATTGTATGGGTGAAAATTATTATATTTTTCTTTTATGCCAAAAATTATTAGGATATTAAGAACAAATCATGTTCCATGAAGATATTTTGTAAAATTCCTATCGTAAATGTATCAAAACTTAATTTTTGATTAGCAATATGCATTGCTAAGAACTTCATTTGGAAAACTTTAAAGGCGAATTTCTCAATATTTAGATTTTTTTGCACCCTCAGATTCCAGATTTTCAGTTTTCAGTTTAGTTGTATTTTGGCCAAATATTGTCCTATCCTAACAAACCATACATCAATGGAAAGATTATTTATTTAGCAGATGATGTATAAACCTCAATTTCAAAAAAAAGTATCCTTTTGACTGGTTTTGTTGCCCAGGGTCACATTTATGCAAAGTGATATTACATTGCTTCTTATGTATTTCACGAAATAAAGTGAAATGTCTAATAAGTGGTTACAGTATATTCAAAACAGATTAACATTAATTTGGCAAAGTTTTATTACATTGGTTGTTGTTGCATGTATTGCAGCAGTTCAGTAGTGAAATGTCGAGTGATTGGTTCTAAAAGGTTAATGTTAATTGCATTTGGACCTGAACTAAACTCGCTAAAGCAGACATGACATTTTAGATTTCTTTTAGCTCTTATCATGGCTCATGTTTCATGGAACTCATACACAAGTGCTTTGCACTGCAAGTACTAGGTGTACCAGGTGAGCTACTAAGCAAGTTTACGCCATCAGAAAAGCTATACATATGGAACTGATTCTGTGATGTAAACATGTAAATGTATTATTTTTTTTACTTTAAAGTAGGGTCTAAAACAGTTCTTTAGAAACAGTTCTACCAGTGACATAAGTGTCCGCTGATTGGCCAAACGCATTTGAAACACCGGCTACCCCGCATTTTTAAAAAGCCATGTAAAACTATTTACTCTACGAAAACAGCGATAATGGCATTTAGATACCGGTTGTCTGCAACATTGTGATCTTTATTCAGCCTTGATGATATGACTGGAAGTCATAAGAGATTTAGTCAGATTTTCATGCTTTTTCAATCGTGTATATTGTGCATTTACATTCCATCTCCGTTATTATGAAACCAAGACATATTTTACATAGGGAGATTGCAAGCTCTAAGAGAGGTGAGCCTAATGCACGTGTTTGCAAATGTCGGTCAGCGCGATCATATTGTATTCATCAGCATGGGTTTAAAATCATATTTCATTGGTTTGGACTCATGTCATCGAGAATGCTGGAATGCAGTGCTTTGCAACAACAGACCTACAACTTGTGGTGAGAAGCAGCAGCAGCTGTCTAGAAGTGAAAACTCTTAGAAAACGTACAAATAAAGATAATTTGAGATGTTCAATTACTTTTTGGAGTATTGGGATTGCTAGAAGAGGGCTTTATGAACTCATTTTTGTGAAAACCTCAAATTCAACCAAAACTGATATTTTTTTTGCTACTTTTGCCTGTAGCTCAAAATTAGCAGGGGTCTCATATGCTGTTGCTTTCATGTTCTCACCTTACCTATAATGTAAAATCACTATAATGCATAGCCTCTTGTGGATTAGTGTGTTCATTTGCATTCTTAAAAGTAAAAGTTTAAGGGCACTGAGTCGTGCATAGTTTAACATTTTGTCTATAATTTAAATTCTGGTGGGCCAATGTACCTTTTGCCCAGCAGAACCATTAGACCATTATAGGGTGAGGCACAAAATGGTGTCTTGGATCAGGATGACAGATTTTGTGCTATGTGCTAATGTGGAGCTCTTTGCCCCTAGCACTTAGCTTCATGAATGTGAACTCTTGACAGCTGTTGCCAGTAATAACACTACACTCACACAACAGTAACGGGACAGATCCCCCAAGCATAATGGTCTGTAGGGGTAGAGATATATTACAGTAAGTCTCATCAATGCTAATAAGCTCCAAAGGGACTTTCAATAACAATTAGTTTCATCATCTGATCCCCGAGCTATGCGACACACTCATGAGAAACTTTGACACATATGCCAACAACTACAGATATGTGTGCTCGACGCACTGCGTGAAAATACCATGATCATTAGTTGACATTAATGTTATTCTTCACACTGTCAGCAGGGTAATAAACAAGATTCATTTTCTTAATTTCGACAGATTATGCCTAACCATGATGATCATTTACAGTTGTAGATGAACAGCACAATAAAGCAGAAACAGCAACGCAGTGCAGTGGGGTATAAATGTGAGAAACAACCAGTAAAAATGCAGCTGTTGTACATTTTTCCAATTTTATCCTATTTTTTATTTTATTTTAATATCTAGTATCTATATCATACAATGGCGTTTTAGTGCCACATTAAAAAAAATTATAAAAAATTACAAGAAAAGAAAAATTACATTAAAGTCGAAATTTTGAGAATAAAGTCAAAATTACGAGAATAAAGTCAAAATGTTTTGAGAATAAAGTTGAAATGTTTCAAGAATAAAGTAAAAAATTTTCAAGAATAAAGTCGGAATTGCAAGAATAAAGTCAAAATGTTATGAGAATAAAGTTGAAATTTCGAGAATTAAGTCAAAATTTTTCAAAAATAAAGTTGAAATGTTTCAAGAATAGTCAACATTTTTTCAAGAATAAAGTCAAAATCATGAGTATAAAGTCAAAATGTTTTGAAAATAAAGTTGAAATTACGAGAAAAAAGTTTAAATGTTTCGAGATTAAAGTTGAAATTACAAGAATAAAGTCAAAATTACGAGAATAAAGGCAGAATGTTTTGAGAATAAAGTTTAATTGTTTCAAGAATAAAGTAAAAATGTTTCGAGAATAAAGTCAAAATTACGGGAAAAAATTGAAATGTTTCGAGAATAAAGTAGAAATGTTTTGAGAATAAAGTCGAAATTACGAGAAAAAAGTTGAAATGTTTTGAGAATGAAGTCGAAATATTTTGAGAATAATGTCAGAATGTTTAAAAAATTTTGAATGTTTCAAGAATAAAGTCAACATTTTTCGAGAATAAAGTCAAAATTACGGGAAAAAATTGAAATGTTTCGAGAATAAAGTAGAAATGTTTTGAGAATAAAGTCGAAATTACGAGAAAAAAGTTGAAATGTTTCGAGAATGAAGTCGAAATTCTGAGAATAAAGTCGAAATATTTTGAGAATAAAGTCAGAATGTTTAAAAAATTTTGAATGTTTCAAGAATAAAGTCAAAATTTTTCGAGAATAAAGTCAAAATATTTTGAGAATAAAGTTAAAATGACGAGAATAAAGTCAGAATGTTTTGCGAATGTTTTGACTTTATTCTCGAAATATTTTGATCATAATTTTGACTTTATTCTACCAACAATTCAACTTTATTCTTGAAACACTTCGACTTTTATTCTCAAAATGTTTCAACTTTATCTCATAATTTTAACTTTATTCTCAAACTATTTCAACTTTATTCTTCAAACACTTTAATCTCGTAATCTTAGTTTTTTTACATGGAACTAAAACGCTGTCATAATATTATCTATTATATATATTATCTTTTTTTAAATATATATATAAATATTATCAGCATAATTTGAGTGGAAAGTTGAGTTGAAAATTTGTATGGTATAATGTAGTATTGTAACTTTTTTCTTTAATGACAGCAACACTCAAACTGCATTATCTTCTTTCAGACAAATACACTTGCCGTTATATTAAAAAAGTCCTGCCTCTTCCGAATTTTATCAGAAGCTAGAGACTGTGTCTTATGAAGTTTTAAATATGAATATTATTCTTGTACAAATGCATTGATTAGCTTCCGAAAGCCTTTATTATCCCTGTGTGAAGTACTTTTTTATGATGGATGAATGAATGCACTTTTTTTTTCACTGGCATTATAAAGCTTGGAAGAGCCAGGACATTTTTTAATATAACTTCAATTGTATTCGTCCAAATGAAGAAAGTCATTTACACCTAGGATGGCTTGAGGGTGAGTAAATCATAGGCTAATTTTCATTTTTGGGTGAACTATTCCTTTAAATTAGATTTTGAATCCCAGATTCAAATCTCTTCAAATATTGTATTAAAGGGGCTGTCACAGTAGTGAATTTTTGGCTAAATATTACATACAAAAAGGTGCTATTTTTCATCATATAGTGATGTTTGAAGCACAGCTCACATAGTTTCACTGTCAAACCAAGCAGCTTTCTGCTGGTCAAACCTGTTTTGAAATTTTCATAAGAAACTCACACTAAACACATTCTGACATTCTGACATTACACATGCATGTCTATTGGATATATATGTATTGAATAGAAAATGTGCCTTCCCTTTTAAATTAGAATTCATTCAGTGAAGTTCATGATGCATATTGATTTCATATTGGTTCATTCATTTTCAAGCACCATTTGATGTGCCGCTACCCCAAGGGCTAATTACTACAATGAATCCATTCATTCTCCATTAACACAAGAACAAGCTTTTGTTTTTCCCAAACAATAGGAGAGAAAAAGCATCTGGAAAGGGTGGAAGGCCGACAGGCATTGATATCCTCAACACAAACTGACTTGGCTCACTCAGCCACAGGCTATCTCTGACGACTTCACCTTTCTCCGCTGCCTCAGTAACAACTGAGTTCAGTTACTTGCTGAATTTTGGGTAGAAAAATGCTGCGGTTGTGTTGTGCTCCTCTGTGTTGTTGACAGGCTGGTCAGGTGTGGGAGGGTGGTAACTCTTGAGGGACATTGCAGACACCCTGGGTAACTCTAATTGGCCCCAGGTGAATAGTTGTGTCAGCAGTGGAGGAGCGTGGGAGCTGAAGAGGGCCTTATGGAAGAGTTGTGTGCTGATCAGTGAGATTGAGAGAGAAAGATCGATCACGATTACAGATTCACTCATATCCCAAGTGCTTGTTAATGACTGTGTGTGTGTGTGTGTGTGTGTGATGTTATTATGATGGCTGAGAGGCGGATCGTAGGTGGAGCAGTTTTTGGCTACAGCCAGTTTTGTTTGCTATGCTGATTAGTTTGAGATGTCACTGGCCATAGTTCATCATGATGCCACTTGATGGGATGAGTATGAGTTATGAATAGCATGCGCTGTCACAAATGAGGCCTGTTTCGCAAGTGCATAAGCATAGCTGCAGCCTGACTAACAACGTCTCTGCGGCATGCCAGAGCTGTGGGTTTATGCAGAAAAGAAAAGGATTTCTGAAAAGAGATTCCTTAAACAACAGGCATAAATTATGGAAATGTAAGGATACATAGATATATTGTGTTGCTGTCTATGCAGGGTCAGAAAGCTCTCGGATTTCATCAAAAATATTTTAATTTGTGTTCTGAAGATAAACAAAGGTCTTATGGGTTTGGAATGACATGAAGGTGAGTAATTAATGACAGAATTTTTATTTTTTGGTGTGAACCATCCCTTTAAGTGTTGATATTGTTCACTTACAGGTAATATCCAAAACCTTTCATAATTTAAAGGGTTAGTTCACCTCAAAATGTATTATCATTTGTTCACCCTCAAGTTGTTTGTGAGTTTCTTTTCTTCTGCTAATAACAAAAGAAAATATTTATAAATAATGGGGTGACTAAACAGTTTCTGGTCCCTGTTCTGTTCTGTTCCACATTTTTTTAAATATCTTTATGATCATGTGACACTGAAGACTGAAGTAATGGCTAAATGAAAATTCAGCCTTGCAATCACAGAAATAAAGTACATTTTACAATTACATAAATATTACACATTTTTACTTTTTTAATGAAATTTAGGTCAAACAAATGAAGCCTTGCTGAGTATGAGAAACTTTATTCAAAAACATTAAAAAGTCTAAACAAGACTCCAAACTATTTATATGTATTTAGTATCAAATGTTATTTTATTTTATGTTTACCCAAACAATGAGTAGTTTGTAGTATTTTCAAAAACATATAAAAATCTTACAGACCCCAAACTTTTTTTTTATTTAGTATACCTTATAATTATTTAATTTAATGTTATTTAATTTAATTTTATTTTAGTTTTTAATTTTATTTAATGTTTACAAAAACAATGAGTAGTTTGTGATATTTCCAAAAATAAAAAAGTCTTACAGACCCCAAACTTTCGTGTATTATATGTATTTAGTATACAATTTTATTTTATTTTATGTTTACCTAAACAATGAGTAGTTTGCAGTATTTTCAAAAACATATAAAAATCTTACAGACCCCAAACTTTTATGTATTTAGTATACCTTATAATTATTTAATTTAATGTTATTTAATTTTATTTAATTTTAGTTTTTAATTTTATTTATTGTTTACCCATTTGTTTTATAAAAGTCTTACAGACCCCAAGCATTTGTTCATTATATGTATTTAGTATATTATAATGTTGTGGAATTTTATTTTATTTTATTTTTATTTTTAAAGTATTATTTTATTTTATGTAAGGTAATGTAATGTAATGTAATGTAATTTAAACCAATTTACTGCTTACCCAAACAATAAGTAGTTTGGAGTTTTTTCAAAAACATTTAAAAAAGTCTAACATAACCCAAATTATGTATTTAGTATACATTATAATTTTGTGGAATTCAATTTAATCTAAAGCCATTTACTGCTTACCCAAACAATGAGACAAAAAGTCTTACAGAGCCTTGCAAACTTGCATTATCTATTTATTATACATTATAATTTAATTAAATTTTATTCTTACCCAAAAAATTAGGAGTTCGTGGTATATTCAAAAACATTACGAAAAGTCTTACAGACAGACCCCAAAGTTTTGTGTATTATATGTATTTAGTATACATTATAATGTTGTGTAATTTAATTTAATTTAATTTAATTTAAAGCCATCTACTGCTTACCCAAACAATCAGCAGTTTGTAGTATTTTCAAAAACATTAAAAAAGTCTCATACACCCTAAGATTTTGTGCATCCTATGTATTTAGTATACATTATAATGTTGTAGGATTTAACTGAATTGAATGCTTACCCAAACAATGTACAGTTTGTGGTATTTTATGTCACGTCATAAAAAAAACTGCAAAAGCTTGTGTTCATAAATATTTTAGTGTCTGTTATGCGTTCATGATTAGTGTATTTTCAGTGTGTTTTCTTCAGGGTTTTTAGCAATGCAGAGTCGCGCTGCTTACGTGAACAGTGTGAAGACAGCGACCTGTTAATATGGGTGCCAAAATGCATAAACGCTGCTTGTGTGTTGGTGTGAAACAGGCTTTAACAGAAGAAGAGAATGAGCTTCTCGCTTGGGCATCGATTTTGGAGAGATAGTCAGCGAAATCAATTTGCCTTTTTTTCTTTTTTTAACATCATTTATGTGCCAGAGGTGGAGTGTAAAGTTGTTAAAAGCCGTGAGAGGAGGAGGAAATGAGCAATATTGTCAAGCTGGAGGAACTTCCTGAAGGTTGGCTAAGATCATCTGACAAGCCTCGCCGGGGAATAAAATCAAAGCTCGGTTCAACATCAGCTTCAGTTAGCCTAACGTGCTTGAAAAAGCGCAGAGCAGTCAGGCATCTCATTTTGAGGAGACTAACCCTTTCTATCTCTTTTATCAGCAAGTTTAACCTACACAACAATTAACATGCTACTTTCCTTGTGATGACTAGCATCTCTGGCTGCTTTGATGTGGAAATGAGCGGAGGTCGTTGCTTTTTTTTTCCTTCTTCCCCATCGCAGAGCGTGTTTACATAACGCAGAGCGCTGGGAGCCAATGAGAGGCAGCGTGCCAGTGCTGCCAGGAGAGGACCGATAGATCTCAGTGTCTGATCTCCGCTTAGCCATGGGCACTGAGAGGCGGTGGGAGAACCCGGGAATACATTATCCACTCAGGGAATTTTAAAGAGGGGGAGAAAGGTGGAGGATGGAAGAGAGAGCGAGAGATAAATGGGGGAGGGGGGCTTTCGGGATGGGAAGGAAGAGGGAAGATTCCCACAGACCGTTTGGCCGGATTCGCCCACCCAACCACCTCGCGCTCTCTTTCTCTCTTCGCCTTTCACTTTCTCACTGTATGAATCGCTCCATCCGAGTGCTCGCTAATGTACTGTACTTTTGTCCTCATTCCGCAGTTTGCTTTTGCTTTATTTATTTACTCTTAACAGGAGCTTCTATCCGCTCAAGGTCAAACTCACTTAAGTACCTCCATCTGCATTACGTAACCCCTAGTAAATATTCTCTTTGTTTCTCTTGCCTGACTGGAATACTAAAGCGCGCACCAAGTTGTGCATGCTGATTTGGAAAGTTAGAGAGGAATCTCATCTCGCACAGCTGATTGAAGTTTAGCACCGCATCTAATTAATTCGATTTAAATATTTCATACACATAGTCTGATTACTGGTGCGGGCGGATACTTGCGCAATCAGCCCTGAGCTTCATTGATTACCCTACTGGGAAGACCAGCGCTGAGCAGCGTTTTACAAGTTGGTTTGTACTTGTGGTGGACATTGGTAGTTGACAAAAAAAGCATTGCTATTTTTTTTTTTTTTTTTTTTTTTTTTTTTTTTTACAACATTTAAATATTTTATGTTCTATTAGTTTGTTGCCAGTGGACTTTTTTTCTTTTTCTCTCCTGAAGCCCTTTGACAATTTGTGGTTGGTCAGGGTTTGTTTGATTAGAATAGCACAATTAGATCCAAGAACTACACCTTCTGCATAAAAAATAAAATAAAATATAAGTGCACCACCAATATTTTATTTTGTTTTATTTTATTTCAAACCACATTTAAATTGTTAATATTAGTTATATAATTTTTTTGCCAGTGCATTTTTTTTCTCTCCTGAAGGCCTTTGATGATTTGTGGTTGGTCAGGGTTTGTTTGGTTAGCACAGAACAATTAGATCTGAGAATTACACCTCAGATCTTACACATTACACATCTGAATAAAATAAAATAAAAGTGCACTACCATTATTTTGTTTTTTGTTTTGTTTTATTTATAGCAACATTTAAATTATATATTTGCTGCTCTATTAGTGTGTTGCCAGTGCACTTTTTTTGTTCTTTTTCCCTCCATGAAGGCCTTTGACAATTTGTGGTTGGTCAGGGTTTTATTTTATTTATTTTAAATACAATAAAATAAAATAAAAAGTACACTACAAATGTATTATTTTATTTGGTAATATTTCAAATTATATTAGGGTTTTTTGCTATTGCACTTTTTTTGTCTTTTTCTCTCCTGAAGGCCTTTGACAATTTGTGACCCTGGACCACAAAACCAGTCTTAAGTTGCTGGGGTATGTTTATAGCAATAGCCAAAAATAAATTGCATGGGTCAAAATAGGAAATTAAGTAAAGTTCATGTTCCATGAAGATTTTTTGTAAAATTCCTACTGTAAATATATCAAAATGTAATTTTTGAATTGTAATATGCATTGTTAAGAACCTAATTTGGACAACTTTAAAGGTGATTTTCTCAGTCTTTTAGATTTTTTTGCATCCTTAGATTTCTGATTTCAAATAGATGTATATCAGCCAAATATTGTCCGATCCTAACAAACCATACATCAATAGAAAGCTTATTTATTGAGCTTTCATATGATGTATAAATCTCAGTTTTGTCAAATTTAACCTTATGACTGGTTTTGTGGTCCAGGGTCACATTTATGGTTGGTCAGGGTTTGGTTAGAATTGCACAGTTAGATCCGAGAACTAAATAAAATAATAAAAAATAATAATAAAATAAAATATAATATTGGTAGTGCACTTTGACTTTATATTTTATTTTATTTTATGCAGATGGTGTAGTTTTCAGATCTAACTATATTCTAACCAAACAAACCTTAACCAACCACAAATATTTTACTTTATAGTATGTTTTTTTTGTATGGTGCAGGATCAAAAACGGCACATTTTAAATCACATACTTCCAGGGGGCACGATACCAGCCGAGAAACTGCCATTAAGATGAATGGGAGTGCTAACAGATAGCTTTCTCTTGGTATTACAGACCCAGCTGGATAAACCAGCATCCCATGCTGGAGAACAGTGTCCAAACACAATATAAGCTGGTTACCAAGGTTTTCAGCAATAATATTTTATGTTGTATTTTTAATATGGTAGTTGCTGGCTGTATTTATAGATGTAGAAATTGTATCATACATCTTTTATGAAAACCTTGAGGAAATTATTGAGTGGAGGCTATTTGCAGCCAGAAGTGTTCTTTCAAAATAGTTTAGTTAAATAAATATTTAGAGATGTGTGGAGAAAAGACTAGACTGTGGGCAGCCAAACACTTATTTTTAATACATATCAGATCTGAATTAGACTGACGTACTCAGGTGTGACTCTCATTGTTTTCTAAATCACATAAAACAAAGAGAAATCCTGGAGTGAGGCGAGTATTTCTGGAAAGTGCCGTAGTGGGATGAAAATAAGTGGCTCAAAGTGCAATACTTATCCCAGACCTCGATCATTTGCTGGACACAGACCAAACCTCAGACACAGCACAGCACAGCGCCAGGGACCCAGAAAATCAATCAATGTGACAAACTGCTTGCCATCTGTTTAGGAGAGTCTTCCTCCTTTGAAACCACCTGCCGAGAGACATTGGTCTCTGAGACTTGGGCGAGATATCATTAACGTTATTTTTTAACTATGCCAAGCTCTAGTATTATCCAAAAACATAGTCTTTTTGATACTTTTCTGTAAGTGTGGTACCATGGTATTTTGGATATGGTACTGTTGTATTATTGTGAAATGTTGTCATAGTTTTACCATTTTATTCACTCTGTACCATGCCATTACCATAGTTTTTGAGCTGGGTGATTCAGTGGTTGACACGATTAACTTGTAGAGATTTTGGACTATCGTCTTTATCGTGGTTACAGGCTTACGTGAAGTTGCTGTGCTGAGTAGTCACGAAAACCTATCATTAGCATGCGTTATTTAGCATTTCGGTTTAAAAACAAGTGATTTTAAGCCGTTAAAACACAATCAGCAGTGAAAGAGAAGTAAAAGCAAACAGCTGAGAAAGAAAACACATGTCACAGTATATTGGATCCGGGCAGCTCTTAAAGTGACAGCAGTTACTTATTCCTGCTGTCTGTCATTCATGATAAAAAAATCTCTGCTCTTGACTAAATCACGTTTGTAACTTTATTAAGAAGAAATATATACAGTTACATTTACATTTACATTTATTCATTTAGCAGACGCTTTTATCCAAAGTGACTTACAATTCGGGAAGTTGAAGTTAACTGAAGTCAACTGTTCAGGACAAACAAGAGACTCATGAAAAACTATCACTAAACAAATAAGCAATAAAAAACATAGATGTGGATCATTCAGGTAACAACAACACAGTATTAAAAATGAAGTATATGTACACTTTTGAACAGGGTCATTTTTATAAATTCAACTATTATTTTCTATACTATATGTAAACATCTTTTATGTAATTATCTTATTCAGGTCAGTCTTAAGAAAAAAAAACATGCATTTTGTATGATCCCTCTTATTTTGGTAAAATAATTAACATTTTGCAAGGTGTGTGTAAACTTAAACTGCCTGCTGTTCTTCAGTACAATCCTTCAGACCCCACACATTTTTTAGTTTTTCAGCTCTTCATTTTTGTGTATTTGGCCCCTTTTCAACAATGACTGTATGATTTTGAGATCCATCTTTTCACACTGAGGACAACTGAGGGACTCATATGCAACTATTACAGAAGGTTCAAAGGCTCACTGATGCTTCCGAAGGAAACATATTGCATTAAGAGTGGGGGGGAGGGGGTTAAAACATTTGAACAGAATGAAGATAAATAAGTATAGAGTAAATTTTTCTTATTTTGCCTAAATATCATATTTTTTTATGTAGTACTGCCCTTCAGAAGCTACAGATACGCACATGTTTCCCAGAAGACATTACTTTAAATTTAATTAAGTTAAATTTACCCTGATCTTCGAATTCAAGAACTTTTCTCCCCACTGCTCTTAATGCATTGTTTTACCTTCTGAGGCAACAGTAAGCATTTGAACCTTCTGTAATACTTGCATAGGAGTCCCTCAGTTGTCTTCAATGTGAAAAGAAGGATCTTAAAATCACACAGTCATTGCTGGAAAGGATTCAAATACACACAAAAAAAGCTGAAAACCAACAAATTTGTGGGACCTGAATGATTTTTCTGAAGAACAGCGGGCAGTTCAACTGTTC
Organism: Garra rufa; assembly: GCF_049309525.1. Taxonomy (NCBI): domain Eukaryota; kingdom Metazoa; phylum Chordata; class Actinopteri; order Cypriniformes; family Cyprinidae; genus Garra; species Garra rufa. Next base: position 25,990,643 of record NC_133370.1, on the reverse strand, counting down.
AGGACAAACAAGGGACTCATGAACAACTATCACTAAACAAAAAAAACACAGCTGTTGATCATTCAGGTAACAACACAGTATTAAGAATCTAGTGTATGTAAACTTTTGAACAGGGTCATTTTATAAATGTAACTATTATCTTCTCTTGTATACATTTGATTACTTTATACAATGTATGTAGCATTTCTTATTTATTTGTTCTACTGTAGTTTTTATCCTATTGCTTGTGATTAGTTTCTTATTCTTATTTAATCTCTGACTGTTTACTTGTCTTCAGTGATCTTGAGTGTTTTTCAGGCTAGTATTTGTGTGGTATTTTGAACATGGTATTTTGGGCAGAGTACTGTGGTATTATAATGTTTTACCATGGCACATCATACGGCCACAGTATTTTAAATAAAGCCCTACTATTCTGCATTCCTCACCTCTAATGTGGTGGGACATACTTTCAAGTTCTGTCATTCTTTCAAACCAAAGCCACAGTGTGCCTCTCAGTCATCCATCCATTAACTGACAGAAGAAATGAAGAGTGAAGGAAAAGGAAACGAGCTCAGCGGGCATTAACAGAGTGTGCCGTAATTAAATCAGCGTTATTTAATGCTATTCAGTTATCCTTCAGAGGCCTCAGAGAAGTCCTGAGCATGTATCAGTGATACAGTATTAGCTATTCTCCTTTTGCTGAGCTCTTATGCCTATCTGTCACTTTTCTGTTTTCAAATAGCACACAGCAGCACTTCTTCCTCACAGGTGTGAGTTAGAAGATAGCAGGACACCACTTAATTCAGATGTTTCCCCTCACAGTTATCTTGCTGTGATCAATGCAACATGACAGTGCTGCTTTTATCGGGGGTATTTATAGGCCAGGCCCTGGTGGTCCATCCCGTCCCCTGACACCGCAAACTCATTAAAGGCCAATCAAAGAGCTTCCACACCTACGATCTAGTCTCGTGGTAAGTGAAAAACCGTGTCTGTATCTTTGCAAGCCTGTCTGTCACCTGACTGTCCTCGCTGTGATCATGAAAAGGATCTGGAAGGACTCGGTTCGTACCGCAGAGTGTTAGTCAGGCATGAATTGCTGCGAACTGATTGAATGCTTCATTGAAGAAGATAATTCCTGACATGTCACCCTCACGGCTCATCCCGACAGAGTCAAATGTTTGTTGCTTGAAAATAATTCCCGCTTTGTTTACTGAGGGCCCATTACATATGCAGTTTTAGATACAATGGCGCATTCACAAACCAAGTCAACCAGTTAATTAAAAAACAACAAAGACTCTGACAGTTTACATTTAGAGTTGCACATAAAGTGCCAAACATTACATATGTTTGCTACAACTAATCCACTGAAGTGGCTAACAGGGCTACTCCCACAGATATGTGGATATCACAAATCGGTTGCGACGGTACTGTCAACGCATGCCAGACATCCAGTCTTTTTACGCTTCTCTTTACGGGCTGTTAAACGAGAGGAGAAGGATCGGCCCTTTTTGAGTCTAATTAGCTAATGGCACAGAACAAGGGAGCGAGGGGCTAAAGGAAGGAAAATAGGATGAGGAAAACAGCCGAGCTAGCAGAGCTAATTAATGAACTTCAAAAGAAAATATTAAAAAGTGAGTAAGACCAGGAGCAACAGTTTGATTAATTGAATAATTTAGCAGAAGTGCTTACCCTGGTGCCCACATTTTTATTTAGAGGTAAAAAAAAAAAAAAACACCACTAGGCTTTGTGTCTGCATTGTTGTTAGCATCAGTTTTAGCCCGAGGGGCTGAGCTATTCAACAGTTAGCCTAGCATCACGCAACAGTCCCTGACCGATGGCTAAAACCGTTGGGAGAGAAATTGAAATTCACACCAGCTAATGCTCGAAAGTCACCTACTATGTGCTAACTAATATGAAATTATGTTTGTCAAGCTTTTATTTGAATGACTGTCTTTCGTTGACCTTGATAGAACTAGATATAAAAGTCAGCGGCTTCTTTTGTTGTTGAGTCACCTCTTTGACAGCTATTCCCCTGCGCTTGCGTGGAAACATCAAAAATTGATGTTTGTAAAAGGACTCTTTTATTTTAAGCTGATGCCCCAAGACATAGCCCTTCTTTCTGTACTTCTGGATTTCAGTAAGCAGTCCTCTCATTCAAACAAAAGGAAACAAAGCATTGACCCTTTAATAAAAGTCAAGACGAAGCAAGTAGAGCCACTGTTAAGGTGACTGAGGTGAAGTTATTAAATGAAACTAAGCAAGTGACTGAAATTATTTTGTTAAGGACTTTTTCCATGTTTAAAGGAACACTCCACTTGTGGAAATATCGCTTTTAGCATAACTTAGCATAGATCATTGAATCCTATTAGACCAATAGCATCGCGTACAAAAATGACCAACGAGTTTCGATATTTGTCCTATTTAAAACTTGACTCTTCTGTAGTTATATCGTGTACTAATACCGGCGGAAAATGTAAAGCTGCGATTTTCTAGGCTGATAAGATTAGGAACTACACTCCCATTCCGGCGTAATAGTCAAGGAAGTTTGCTGCCGTAACATGACCGAAGCGTGATATTACTGCGCCTGCTGCGTCCATATTACGGCAGCAAACTTCCTTGACTATTACGCCGGAATGAGAGTGCAGTTCTTAATCTTATCAGCCTAGAAAATCGCAGCTTTACATTTTCCGCCGGTATTAGTACACGATATAACTACAGAAGAGTCAAGTTTTCAATAGGACAAATATCGAAACTCGTTGGTCATTTTTGTACATGCTATTGGTCTAATAGAATTCAATGATCTATGCTAAGCTATGCTAAAAGTGATATCGCCAGAACAGGAGAACGGCTGAATGGATTTCAAAACAGTAAAACTCAACTTATTAACTCGGGGGGAGTTGGAGAATGAGCCTATTTCCAAAAAAAGTGGAGTGTTCCTTTAAGTGCTATAATTGGTTCCCCAGTGCATCTGTTAACCCAGAAATTGTTAAAAAGGACAACCCAGTAACTTTGTTTTGGTAAGCTTTTTTTCTGCAAGCATTTTAAAAAACAAGCGCGTCAGATTTTGGTCCCCTGGTGATGTGGTAAGGGGATTTTATTATAATATAACCACCCCTTAATCTGCACATTTTTACCCATGGTGCCGCCATTTTGTTTTCGCAAACGACAATGGTGTACCAGTTCTAACGCCATGGCAAAAGTTCAAGCTAAGCATGCTAACTGTTCTGTCTATTTAGGTTCCCAGCCTCAGGGGACACAAGAGAGCAGTGGATTTGATTTATTTACTGTATATTACACTGCTGTCACACAGATCTAATATAAACATGCTATTTCTTTTCCAGCTATTTACCTTCAGAGACATAACTGACTTTTTTTGTAACTCCTGTGTTTTTTTACATAAACTTGTGTGCTTTTGACAGTTCAAGCGCAATAAGACTTGAAAGAGAACTTAGTTTAGTACTCACATACCGCATTACAGCCGCTTTCTGTGCGCATGCTTTGAATGTTTCTGTATATATCAGAAGTTTAAACTGATTTGGATTGAAAACGCGTGAGTTTAGTGTGATAGACTTGATAATCAGTGTCTGAGGAACGAGCTGTAAAGGCACAGCCTATTTTGGAAAAGGGGGCAGGGAGCAGCAGCTCATTTGCATTTAAAGCACAAAAACAGCATGTTTTTGCTTACGCTCAAAATGGGCATTTTCAGAATGATGTAATTATCTGTGGGGTATTTTGAGTGGAAACTTCACAGGTATATTCTAGGGACATCTGAGACCTATATTACATATTGTAAAATGGACTCCTTTTAAGTAACGGATTAACATATTATGACAACATAACATTACACATATCAGAACATAACCCTAATTTCAGTACTTCAGCTCTGAACCTTTTGATTATTTTATATGTAAATAAATTCAGTAATTCAGCTCAAAAGCACCTTTCAGTTTAGATTATTTTATGTTGATACATTTTATGTTACGTTGTGGTATATGACGTGTTTCGTAGCAATAACCCTAAATTCAGTACTTCAGTTCAGGAACAGCTTGGAAAATGATGCTTTGCTTGTTATTTTACCTTACGTTATGCAGAAATGTTCATTTTTTTGTATTCTGCTTGTATAAGGAGTACAAAAGAAAAAAAATGCCATCTAGAGTCTCAAGGCAGCGATTTATTCATTTGCTTTAAAATTAGGCTGTTGCAGGAGCCATTTTTCCCTGGAGTGTGTACCTATTTCAAGAGCTCTACGAGGGTCAAGGTTTGGTCAGTGGAGGAGAAAAATAGCGTCCTCGTTTAAACAAGAGCAACTGCCACTTTAGAGCCCTGTACTTGCAATTTAGAGATTAGCCAAACCTCCCACAAACTGCTGTAGTTATAGCTCCAACACTCTAGAGACAGAGTCCCCATCTACAATAAACAGAGATAACTAGCAAAATTATTCATGCTTTATTAGGGCGCTTGACATGACACGTTGCAGCAGATTCCTACAGTTATGTTATACTTCATCTGAAACTATTTTAAACAGTATTTTTGTTCCCCCAGTTATGCTGGTTTGTGGCTTTATATTAACTGCAGGCAATATGTGCAGTATTTATTTACACCATGGAGTTTATGTGTAACACCACAGTGAAACAGTGATTAAAATGTATATTAAAAAACTAATATGAGCGATATCACACGAGTAGTCATGCATTATAGCTGCAAAAACTAATTATATCTCACGTTAAATCACTATATCACATATAGTCATTAGAGCCAACAGCAAATTCCAGAAGATCTGGCTGAGGTAAGGCTGCTCTTGACAGGTTCATGAGAACCTGCTGACACTATAGAGCTCACATCTCCGAAAATGTTAAAGCTAATTTTAAAATAGACATTATCTTTTTTAACAATCCGAAAAGGATGTAATGGTATTATCATTATCATGGTATTGCAATAGTAAAACTGTCTCTATTATCGTGGTCACATGACGATATGAAACAATAGGTCTTCCGGGCAAAAAATGTAGTTTAAAAAATATATTTAAACTTCTTATTCTAACATAAAAGGTCTTTAAAATGGTGTTTTGGGCCATTATGGTTTGGCACAGTATCTGTCAAATGAACTAAAACCACTATGGCTTAATCCCTTCATCAAGTGTTTTCACTTTGTGTTTCAAAACAAAGCGCACACTTCATTCAGACAATCAGCTCATGATCCGGTGTTTTCCGCACCTCAAAACGGCTCAGTTCATAGTGAATGCAGTGAACTCATTTATTGCATGTGCTATGAGTTTTAGCACGCATTTGGAAATGCAACGGCCACCACTTATGCTTTATTTTCTGAGCAGATGTTTACAGCATTTCACTAGTTTTGTAGTGAGACGTGTTTTTGTAAGCCTGTTTTCACTGAAGCTGGAGTTGTCCATCAAAATAAAAGCTCTACTGCCATTTCTGTCAAAATAAAAGCTTAACAGTGCAGTATGAATTGCTGACAACTGGTTTAAATGGGTAACGTTACTGCAGTCCAAATTCAAATGATTTCTTTCAAGTGAATTGTGATATTATCGTATTGTGAGATTTTGATGTTGTTACATCCCTACAATCCACATATTTGAAGTCTAAACAAGTACATTCTTGTATAAAACTACATTCTGTGAAACAAAAACAGTATTATTTATAAAATTTTAGTTGATTTGGGCATCTACAATGAGACTAGCTGTGAGAAATACCATCCGCAGAGTGATACAAACAATATCACTAGAATATCGCACTCCTCTCAGTCAATCAGATACAAGGACCAGAAAGAACTGTTGTATAAATAAAAAATATATTAAAACATTTATTTAAATAACAAATCTAAAATGTACATTATATTATATATAAAGTTATAAACTTGTTATGTATGTCAACAGTGATATATACTATGTTTTTGTGTGCTTTGTATCTATTGTTGCCGCAGCTATTGAAGGACTCTATAGATTTAATTTAGCTGTTTAGGTCCTTAAAGCACTCAGTATTCCGATCACTTTCTATACCACCTCTCAAGTTTGTAGCCTTGTGCCTCTGTGTTAAATTGACCGTTCTGTCTCAGACCAGTCATGCATTTCAGTAGTGAGGACAGCTTTCCACAGGAGCCCTCCTGATTAGAGCCAGTCAAAGGAGAGTCGATGGAGGGTGAAAGCAGAGCAAAGTACTGTTTAGAGCGAACACACATTCATCTGGAATTTTTTTGAGGCTGTTCGGACCGTGCCGTATGGTCGCTCTTTTATGTGTGCAGCCGCCGGCCCGTGTTCAGCACACTCTCATTTGCAGCAGAAGGGGGGCTGGCCGGGTCACTAGCCTCGCAAGAGATGGATCTCCCATGAGCTCTGGTCTGAAACCGATTTTTCAGCTATGTTTATGGGACACAAAAGAAAAATGGGGAAAGCGGTGAATTGCGTCTAACTGGCAGGACTGCTGAACACATGCTGTATTTGTTGATTAATTCTTTGAAAAAGGCAACAGATGGTAGTGTTTTGCATCTGTCAGTGCAATTACAAAATCAATCAACCTACCCCGACCTTCACATCAAATAGTCCTAATTTATTTATCATCAGTGGCATACGGGTTGCATATCAAAATTTGTTATATTTACTGAAGTATGTTTATTTACCTCATGAGAGTGATAAAGGTCTATTGTCGCAGATAGAACCATAGTTTACTTCATATCTCATTATATTATCTCAACTATAATAGGCTTTTTTGTTCATATAAATTTTCGGTGTTTTCTAGTTTGGGTGCAAGGCAGTTACTACATCATCTGGAATATATTGCTGCTTTATACAATCACACTTTCAGCCTGCACATAAACTTCTTCCTGACTCACAGTACTTACATCTGCATGGATCAGTTTCTGGAAGCTTTTCATTTATAATTTAAAGTTTGTGTGTATTGCTTTGTAATTATTTAAAAAAAAATGTTATTAATCATTGTATGGTGTTTATTTCGTTTTCTTTTCATTTGAATGCACATGCACACTTCGTCTTTGATTCACAACATGGCCACTTTCCAACTGCAGTCAAAAGTGTTTTTTTTTTGGCAGTGTGAACAGCACAAACCACATAGAATCTTATCTTTTCAATTCTAATTTGGGCCACTTCCATATGTGGTATTAAATCAGATACAGGTCAGGTTTTATTTTATTTTGCAACATATCAGAATTCATGTGAATTTTACATCACTCAAAGCTTTTACAAACCTGTGTTTCTTTGGTTGCTTAGTTAATATGGAAGAATACTGCAAAGGTAGTCAGGTACTGTGAGGTATTAAAACCGATAAGTATTACAGTCACGGCTCTGTACAAGCAAAACTAAAGAGAAAATGAGAATGTGAGACTTCTGTAAGCAGGGTTGGATATCGAGAATGTTTTTTTTTTTTTCCAGGTGTTTCATTTCCCAGAAGAAATGCTGGATACAATATATTCAAATATATTTTAAATCGTCTAAAACTTGTTTCATAATTTTGAGAATTGTTTTACAAACACTTCAGAATTTAAATGAGACTTTAGAATCATTATATTCAGTCACACTTTATTTTGGGGACCAATTCTTACTATTAACTAACTATTAACTATGACTTTTGCCTCAGTAAACTCCTAATCTGTTGCTTTTTTTAATAGTTAGTAAGGTAGTAGTTAAGTTTAGGTATGGGGTAGGATTAAAGAAATAGTTCACGCAAAGATGAAAACTATAACATAATTTACTCTCTCCCTTAAGGCATTCTAGGTGTATATGACTTTCTTCTTTCAGATGAATACGATTGCAGTTTTATTAAAAAAATGTCCTGGTTCTTACAATCTTTATAATGGTAGTGAATGGGGTTTAAGATAAAGTTACATGGTTGAAGTCCAATCAAAGTGCAAAAATCAATCATAAAATGTACTCCACACAGCTCCAGGGGGTTAATAAAGCCCTTCTGTAGTGAACCGATGCGTTTGTGTAAGAAAAATACCCATATTTACAACTTTATAAACTGTAATCTCTAGCTTCCACTAACTAAAGTGTGACTGAATATAATGATTCTTAACAATTCTCATTTGTGTTTGTAAAACAAATAAAGTTGTAAATATGGATATTTTTCTTACACAAACACATCAGTTCACTTCAGAAGGGCTTTATTAACCCCCTGGAGCTGTGTGGAGTACATTTTATGATAAATGTATGCACTTTCATTGGACTTCATCAATCCAACTATCTTAAACCCCATTCACTCCCATTATGAAGCTCAAAAGAGCCAGGACATTTTTTAATATAACTCCGATTGTATTCATCTGAAAGAAGAAAGTCATATACACCTGGCTTAAGGGGGAGAGTAAATCATTTCATAGTTTTCATTTTTGGGTGAACTATTTCTTTAATCTTACCCCATACCTAAACTTAACTGCTACATTACAAACTACTAAAAAAGCAACAGATTAGGAGTTTACTGAGGCAAAAGTCATAGTTAATAGTTAGTTAATAGTGAGAATTGGATGCCAAACTAAAGTGTGACTGAATATAATGATTCTTAACTATTCTCATTTTAATTTTGAGGTGTTTGTAAAACAAATAAAGTTGTAAATATGGATATTTATCTCACACAAATGCATCAGTTCACTTCAGAAGGGCTTTATTAACCCCCTGGAGCTGTGTGGAGTACATTTTGTGATAAATTTATGCACTTTTATTGGACTTCATCAATCCAACTATCTTAAACCCCATTCACTCCCATTATAAAGCTCAAAAGAGCCAGGACATTTTTTTAATATAACTCGGATTGTATTCATCTGAAAGAAGAAAAGTCATATACACCTAGGATGGCTTAAGGGGGAGAGTAAATCATGGCAAAGTTTTCATTTTTGGGTGAACTATTTCTTTAATCCTACCCCAAACCTAAACTTAACTGCTACCTTACTATCTATTAAAAAAGCAACAGATTAGAAGTTTACTGAGGCAAAAATAATTACTAGTGAGATTTGGATGCCAAACTAAAGTGTGACTGAATATAATGATTCTTAACAATTTTAATTTTAATTTTGAGGTGTTTGTGAAACAAATAAAGTTGTAAATATGAATATTGTTCTCACACAAACACATCAGTTCACTTCAGTAGGGCTTTATTAACCCCCTGGAGCTGTGTGGAGTACATTTTATGATACATTTATGCACTTTTATTGGACTTCATCAATCCAACTATCTTAAACCCCATTCACTCCCATTATAAAGCTCAAAAGAGCCAGGACATTTTTTAATATAACTCGGATTGTATTCATCTGAAAGAAGAAAGTCATATACACCTAGGATGGCTTAAGGGGGAGAGTAAATCATGGCATAGTTTTCATTTTTGGGTGAACTATTTCTTTAATCCTACCCCATACCTACTTTTATCTACTACCTTACAAACTACTAAAAAAGCAACAGATTAGGAGTTTACTGAGTTAAAAGTCATAGTTAATAGCAGGGGCGGACTGGCCATCGGGAGAACCGGGACAATTCCCGGTGGCCTGGCTGCCATTTTTTTATCTATATTTTATTTTCATATATATATTGTTGTTGTTGTTGTTTCTGTTGCCTGCCGAATGTACTAAAGTGATTATTTCCAAATTCGCCATTCAATAATAATACTCTAATAAATCGTAATCCGGTTTGTCTTGACTGACAACCAATTCGCCATGCGCACGCTCCGGCCATCCGCGCATCCGCCAAAAGAATGCAAGACTCGAGAATGGAGCGCCCAGGTAGAGCAGAGAGTCGAAACTGTCCTGTTCAGTACTTCATTTACAGGTCAGATACATCTGTAAATAGACTATTGTAGTTTTCACTAAAAACCAAAAACCATTGTTACTATAGTTAAACTATGGTAACCACAAATTAACAAAGGTTTTGCTACACTTTATGGTATTTGTAGTAAAACTCTGGTTATACAAATTGTAATCAAAATGCCAAACAAACAAAACAAAAAAAACACAGTTACTACTATACTTTCACCATAGGCCTAATTAAACCATGGTTAATTTTCCTAAGGACAAAACATGACCCATGATAATGCAAAAAAAAATTCAGTATTAGGATTTTACTAAAGATATATTCAAGATGTAGCTATTATTGTAGGCCAACAGTTTTGATATTTGGGCAAGATAAAACAATAGCACATGGTCCTAATTTAATATTTACATTTTTATAAAAAGGTCAATGGAAGTTCAAGAGATAATCTTTAATTATTTTGCGTAGCACCAGCCAATGGATTATACTTTTGATGTGATAATAATAATGGCTTTACAAAAAAAATAAAATATTGTCCATGGTTTCAGAATTTGTTGTGGGTTTTTGGGATGGCCTGGATGAGTGTGAGATTTCCCGGCCTGAAATTTTGTCCCAGTCCGCCCCTGGTTAATAGTTAGTTAATAGTGAGAATTGGTTGCCAAACTAAAGTGTGACTGAATATAATGATTCTTAACAAATCTCATTTTAATTTTGAGGTGTTTGTAAAACAAATAAAGTTGTAAGCATGAATATTTTTCTCACACAAACACATCAGTTCACTTCAGTAGGGCTTTATTAACCCCCTGGAGCTGTGTGGAGTACATTTTATGATAAATTTATACACTTTTATTGGACCTCTTCAATCCAACTATCTTATACCCCATTCACTGCCATTATAAAGCTCAAAAGAGCCAGGACATTTTTTTTTTCTATTTTGTTCATCTGAAAGAAGAAAGTCTTAGGGGGAGAGTAAATCCAAAACACTGCATAGTTTTTATTTTTGGGTGAACTATTTCTTCTACTATCCTACCCCATACCTAAACTTAACTACCTTACTATCTATTAAAAAAGCAACAGATTAGCCCCCGGTTTCACAGACAAGGCCTAAGCCTAGTCCTAGACTAAAATGTAAGTCTGAGCTGTTTCAACTAAAAGAAACTTGCACTGACTGATATATCGGTGCCTTTGTTTTGTCTCAAGATGCACACCAGTAATGTTTTTCTTCCAAGCATGTTTATAAAAATTAATATGGTCTAGTCCTGGCTTAGTCTAAGCCCTGTCTATGAAACCGGTCCTAGGAGTTTACTGAGGCAAAAGTTATAATTAACAGTTAGTTAATAGTGAGAATTTCTGGCCAAACTAAAGTGTGACTGAATTTTATTATTCTTAACAATTCTCATTTCAATAAAACATTTAAAGTTGTAAATATGGATATTTTTCTTACAAAGATACCTCAGTTCACTTCATAAGGCCTTTATTAACATTCCTGGAGCCATGTGTTGCACTTTTTATGATGGATTTATGCAGTTTAATTGGACTTCATCCATCCAAATTTATCCACTCACGGGCATTATAAAGTTTGGAAGAGCCAGGACATTTTTTAATACAACTCCAATTGGATTTGTCTAAAAGAAGAAACTAATACACCTAGGATGGCTTGAGTGTGAGTAAATCATGGGGTAATTTTCATTTTTGGATGAAGTATCCCTTTAAATGATCTAAAATATGGCTATGCAGAATGAGGCCTTAATATGTGCTTTAAAAGTACTACTAAACAGCCAATATGCTAGTAATATGCATGCTAAAAAACAACTAGTTAATAGTGAGAATTGGTGCCTAAACTAAAGTGTTACCTTTTATCCCTTTACATTTCCCATCCCTGCATCTCTGCATCTGAGTTTATCTTCAGAAATGTAGCAATTTCAGATTCAATCTTAAAATTTGACAGCAGCGGTTGGGTCGAGTCACAAGGTCTCGTTTATAGGCCATGTTCAGGCTTCAGCTCATCTGTGTGGACCTGTGAAGACTACTCAGCAGTCACCTTCACCGTGCTAGTCTTCTGAGTGTAGAGGCAATCAAGATAGTCATTCTCTCTCCTTCTGCACAAAGTCACAATCATGTGTTGTAAAGTGGGTGATGATGGCTGTCGGGTGAGCCGTGTGTGGGGGCACGGCCTCATTGGAGTCCTGTCAGTGGAGAGAAGAGGCCCTTTCACTCAGTTTCCATCCACTGTGGGAATTCAAGAGTCTTGTCTAGTTCTAGACACGAGTGTAAAATCCACTCCACGACAGCTCTGAGCCTTGTTTCTTAGGTGACTTCATCTGTAGGACTCTCACGCAGAGGCTGAGTGTCTCCTCTGCGGACAGCTGTCCAGCATCATTAGGTTTCCTCCATCAGGGAGACACGTGCCCACTGTGTCTCACCTCTGCAGGTGAAGTGGGACAGGACTCAAAACCTCTCAGTTCCCTTCAGGGGAAAGCCTTTGTTCACATTGAATGCAAATCCGATTTGGTTTTCAAATCCGGGCTGATCCGTCCGCACCGTCGTTGTGCGTATGATAAAATCTGATCCGTTTGTTCAGACCACTGTATCTATATCTGTAGCTACAGTATGTAAGCGTCAGCACAAATTCGAAGAGGCTAGCATTTAAACAACTGGGAGGAACTGTCAGTGTGAAAGGAGAGGACATAAAACTGGAAATTATACCTCTGCTCATGTCCATCATGATATCTCGCTGCGGTGCTGAGCTCACAAGGCACATCAGACAACATAAGCGATAGAAGTGTTTTATGCATATAGTGTGGACAAAACTGCTGACTCTATTGCTCATTCACTATTCACTGCATAATGAATGTCACACAGTCGATATATGATGAAATAGTGAGCAAAAAGGAGTGCGTTCAAGCCCCAGTAGTCCAGTAGTACGCACTTTGTATTTTGTTACATGTACATCAAGAAAAAACTAACTGACACTTGAGATGACCATTGGGACTGAGATATTTGGAATCAGACTGAAAAAATAAATAAAAAATCAGATTTCAAACCACATATTGGATCAGGTTTGTAAACATTGATTTAGAATTGGGATTGCAGACTACAAAAGTCTGAATGACTTTATTAGTTATAATGAAATTAGGAATGATAAATGTATTGCTGCCTATCTGAACAAAGTCAATGAGACTTGATTTTTCTTTTGATGTTTTTACCATTGCTTCATTAACTTTAGGAGATTGCAATTTACACCACTGTTCAAAAGTTTTGGGCTGTCACTAACAATTATTAGTAATTGATTGGCCATTTCTTCATGACAGAAATGCCATAGCCACTGTAACTTCTTGAATATGTGGACATCAGAAAGTGTACACTCACAGTGAGGTTTTAAACTTTTATTTTGAAATCGCGATTAACAATTAGCATCTATTCACCTGTGTTTGCGTAGGTTTATAATTGGTTTACCTTACAAATCTGATAAAATGGCACACATTGTGTTCCCAGATTAATGTTATATCAAACCCAAACTCACAGCAATAGTGTTTTAATGAAGCGTCAGCAGTCGGCCATATTGGCGGCACTGAACGTTAACAATGTCACTGAACCAAACCAAACGAAACTGGCATATTTTGCTAATTATCGCTGCTGAAAATGGTCATTTATTGTCATGTTTTGGCCTGTACTAATTGGTCGGACCAAGAAGACCATTTGGAGTACTATAGACTGCCAAAGTTATAACAAATCGAGAAGAGCGGGAAGAACTGTCTAAGGAACAAAAGGCGTTTGTGCTTGGTAAAACTGAACCAGGATTTCTAGAACAACAATCGTGACAACATTCATTTCCGGTCCGGTAGTCATCAGTATGGCCGTGCATCCGGGTGACAGACCAAATCATGATGCAAGTGCAAACCCTTTATATGCAGAGATGCAGTTTGAGATGTTCTACGCATGTGAATGATAATAGTTTGTGTGGAGCAGCATTTATTTACTGTGAACAGAGCCGCTCTGACACGCACATACATATTTATTTAATTTAATCATAGCGTTTGTAAATTCACAATAGTGTTATGGTTTATAATGCTTTTTAATATATCACGTAGCCTTGGAAAACAGAATAATAATGCATTTTTTTAATTGACACGTGCAAATTGCAGTCAAGGATTTTTTTTTAAATCGAGTACTCGAATTGAATTGAGGAATCGAGATGGCCCTAAAAAGAAAAATGTATTTTATGCTCACCAAAGATGCATTTATTTGATCAAAATACATTAAAAACAGTAATATTGTGAAATAATGTTACAGTTTGAGATACACATTTCTATTAGTATGTATTTTAAAATGGTTTTTTCCTGTGATGACAAACCTGCATTTTTATCAGTCATTATTGTAGTTTTCAGTGTCAGTTTATAGTGATCCTGGAGGGCCGGTGTCCTGCAGAGTTTAGCTCCAACTTGCCTCAACACACCTGCCTGGAGGTTTTAAGTATATCTATTAAGACCTTGATTAGCTGGTTCAGGTGTGTTTGATTAGGGTTGGAGCTAAACTCTGTAGGATACCGGCCCTCCAGGACCGAGTGTGGTGACCCCTGCTTTAAAAGAACAGCATTTATTTAAAAATGGAAAACTGTTGTAATGTTAACAATGCCTTTACTCTCCCTTTTGATCATTTTAATGCATCCTTTCTGAAAAAAGCAAATCAAAAAAATAATTCTGACCCCAAACATTTGAACGGTAGTGTACATAACAGACATAGCTTTAGGTTTTTACCAAAGCAGTATTATGCTTTGTTCTTTTTCTTATCCATTATCACTGTTCCCTCTTAAGGGATTTATCAGCGACCCACATGGCTCTTGACAATTTACAGACAAAAAGTACTATAATTGTCACCCTTCATGTCATAATCCATATTGTAGTCTAACAATAAGACACTTTCTGTGTGACTTGACTCTCTAAGATTCATTCCATGTGAAAAGAATAAGAAAACGATGCCTTTTTCATGTGCTGCCCTCTCTAATAAGTCACACAGGAGCCAAAGCTTCGGGTCCTGCCTCCAGTATCATGCAAAAGAGCGGACAAATCTCCTCGTTGTGACTTCCGTACGTGAAAGCTCATAATTTCACGTTTAAAATGATTACGGCCCCTGCGAGGCTGCACAGACTCCCCGCAGGCACGTCGCTCCCTATTCGGTGCAGTAGCCGGCCGTGCAAACTGAGCTGCCTAACAATGAGTCAGATATTAGGGCCGCCGCTGCCTGTGGTAAGATGCCACACTCCCGATCCGGTAATTGTATCCAAAAGTATTATTTCTTCCCATGGAGATGCTGCAGTATCCCTGCTGTGTTTCTGTCTGAGCAGAGGGGAATAATGAGGCAGGCTGTATGCTGCGAGGAGGTTGTGGACGGCCTTCATCATCAGGATGGGTCGCTCCCTCCAGAGCCCAGGAGCCTGGCTGCAGATCTCTACCATTGTGACCAGAGGCAGAGTTACGATCCAGACGCCATCTATCATACAGCAGCCTGCTAAAGCAGTCAATGGGCCTGATTAATCACCTCGGCTGAGCATTGCTATAGGAGGACTGATTGAGTCTGGATATTAGGGCTTTATTTTCTTTTTTACGCCCTCCATCAATGCCACATAATAGATTAGATTGCATCACGCCTGAATTCAGTCACTCGCTGTGATGTGTGATGCAAACTCATGGAGAATCCTGCTCGAAGATTTCAGTAATTGGGTCAATGATATATTAAGAGTGTCCGCGATAAATTTAATGAAAAATCTTTATACACACTTGCCAAGTTCTTAGAAATGGACTCTTTGTATTCATGTTGGTTTCTTATGCTTTCGAAAAGCTTTTATACCATTTTCAAGAAACGTTTTAATTTAATTAGACTCTACTTGATTCCAGCTAAGGAATAAACATCTTATTTAGCAAAACGATTGGTCTTTCTAAAAAAAACAAAAAAAAAGTACAGTCAAACGAAAAATTATTCAGACACCAGATATAATTTTTTATCTGTTTACTAACGGGTACTTGTAGTTCCTACAAATCCTAAAAATAGTAACTGAGCTAGTAACTGAGTTTCATTATTAAAAAAATAACTAATTACCAGGGAAAGTAACTTGTGTTACTTTTTAAAAAAATGTTCAAATATGTCAAATAATTTGGTCAAATATCCCCCCAATATTAAATATGGTAAATTAATAAAACATTGTACACTAATCTACACTATTTTAATGTTGCTGTGGGACAATATGAAAGACACCTTCCAGGGGCTAAATATCACATTATTGGTGTTGCTTCAGCCCACGGACAAAAACATCCCACGCCAACACTTTTGTCACACTAGTGCTGTCTGTCTCGTTTATTCTTAATGACTGCGGGAAAAAAAAAAACTGTCAATTTTGAAAGTGGAAAGGGTCTACTATTATTTGTGTATAGTCATAATAACAAGAAAACAATGTGCTTTTGTAAAATAAATAAAATCCACAGGGTGCACTGTCTGCAATCTCGGTGACCGTCACCTCTCTTCACAGACTTGTAAAGAAAACAACCTGAATCTCCGTGAATACATACCTCAAAGACATAAGAAATATATGTATAGACAGCTTGAAAGAGACTTTTAAATTGAGTCATGTCGAAAACAAATATTCTCTGATAAAGTAATCTGTATGTTTCCAACATGAGCTCCAGTTTTTCCCGTCTAAACTCATCTCTAATGAAGCACCTCCTTTTAAATTCTGCGCAGCTGTCCATCCACGTGAGATGCACGGAAATGTAGGTAAACGCCCACATCACATCTGTAAAAAACGTGAATATTCATCAAGTTCATCTCTGCTACTTTTCGTTTGTAAAAGAAGACGCGCTGAGAGAAATAAATCAGAATTTACCTCAGAAGAAGAATGCAACGCGAAAATTATAGTAATGCAGCATTTTATTGTCAGTAATGGTAAAAAAAAAAATTATATTACGCCGTTTATTTATAACGCCGTTATTCCCATCACTGGTCTGACACAGTTTAACTCTTGAGTTCTTGTCATATTTTAATTACCATTTTAATTACCAACTATAGCGAATAAACTGTCAATATGTGAGAAATGTTAAAGGTGTCTGAATGAATTGTGGTTTGATTGTATAGATTTTAATCACAAATGCTTGTCTCGCACTACCTTGACTTCACGAATTACGTAATCACGTTGGAAAGGTCACGCGTGACGTAGACAGAAGTACCGACCCAGTGTTTACAAAGTGAACGTGCAAAGAAAAAAAACACCCTTTTCAAAAAAAATGTGAAAACAACTGTCTCAGACATTTTTTTAAGGAGAAAATAAAATGAGTTTTTCGCTGTACCCTACATTTTTGAAACAAAGTAAACAAATGAACAACTAACCACGTGTGACCTTTCCACCGTAATTACATAAATCGTGAATTCAAGGACATGCATCGCAGAGCTAGTGCAGGATGAGCATTTGTGGTTAAAAAATATATAAATTTGTATTTTTTTTATAAAATGACAGATCGTTTTGCTAGATAAGACTCTTATTCCTCGGCTGGGATCATTCTGGAAGTGAACTAATCCTTTAATTAATTGTTTAATTTATTAATTAATTTATTCATACAAATTTAATTAATTATTTATTCATGAACATCATTAAGTGTTTGGGAAGTCGCACCACATGACATTTTCGCTGAACTTGAACTAGCCTTGCCTTTTCAAAAAGGTCAAATTGTTTGCTATTTAAAGACAGTTATCAACCTTGACACACAGTCATAAGGGTCTGCAGGGGTCCTCTCTAGGATTTCCTTGTCCTTCCTTTCTTCTTCTTTTTGTTCCTCTGTGTTGACTGCACCACATGGTTTTCATCTTTAAAAATTCTGTAATTTTTTTAAAGAAATAATACAATAAATGAACTTTAACTCTAATCATATCAGATGTGTATTCAAGTCAGTGTATGTGTGAATTTCGGATTTAAAACGATGTATCATCCTTATGAAGTGCCCTTGAAACAGCAGCAGCAGTGACATCATAAAGGCTAGATTTGGCTCTCTCATCCAGCATGGCTGTCATTTTGGGAAACTTGTTTAGAATGGCAGCACTCTCTCTCTCTCTCTCTCTCTCTCTCTCTCTCTCTCTCTCTCTCTCTCTCTCTCTCTCTCTCTCTCTCTCTCTCTCTCTCTCTCGCTGTCCCTTTCTCTTTCTCTTTTGGCAGCGTCAGTACATCCTCGCTCCTCTTGACATAACAAGGTCCGGTTCCCAAGCCCCCACATCAGATGCGGGCAGCAGATAGCCCCAGCGATAAGTGGCTTTTCTCCTCTCTTTTATCTCGCATGGAAGAGCTTTGCCTTGGAGCTTTGCATTCACAACATTGTGGCAGCCCTTTGCTTTTCCATATCATTAAAAGCCCCCAGTGTCTCGCAGGGCTGGCATGATGGCAAAAGGCCTGCTTGTGGCAAGAACACAATAAGTAGGGCTGGAAAGCCTCCAGAATCACATCGTACCGAGCCGCAATGCCATAATGTGTAACACAAGTGTGTGCAATGCCAGAGATTCGGATCCACCACCTTTGGATTTACAGCAGTGTGTGTGTGTTGTGTGTACATGTGCCTCAAGTGATCCTTTGGTACAAAGACTCAGGGAAAAAAGTATGCAAGACTTCCTGTGAGGCTTAAAGAAATGCTCACATGCTGCCATCTCGACTATTAATAGCAAAATCTGCGAATTCACTGAACTGCCACAGGAAAAATGTACTTACCTTTGTGTGTGTGTGTGTGTGTGTGTGTGTGTGTGTGTGTGTGTGTGTGTGTGTGTGTGTGTGTGTGTGTGTGTTTGTATGCATGTATGAAATGTTTATAGAAATTCGTTCTTTCTGGGTTTTTTGTTTTTTTCAAGTCATTTTGAATCGTCAAAAGTAGTTTACACAGAAATATACTAGTTTAACCCGCTGATGCATGGATGAGGTTCTGAAGTTACATGCAGAAAGACCTGGGTAGTAACTAATTACATAATCTGGTTTTAAACAATTAAGTACTCGTAATTAGAGTATATTACATTGTGTAATGTTTATAATCAGATTACAGTTACTTTTATGGATTACATGATTACATACAGTCATGGACAAAATTATTGGCACCCTTGGTAAATATGGGCAAAGAAGGCTGTAAAAATAGATCTGCATTGTTTCTCCTTTAGCTCTTTTAGTCAAAAATTCTGCAAAATTCAAACATTTCATTAAAGTTAAACAATTTAAAGTGAGGTGGAATATAACTTTATGAAAAAATGTTTTTCTCTAATACACCCTGGCCACAATTATTGGCACCCTTAGAAATTCTTATGAGTAAATTATCTCCTAAATATATTTCCATTGAAATTTCCAACTTCTTAGCACACCAAGGTGACTGGAAACATGATGTTGTCCAGTCATGACGTCTTGTTGCACAGATGAATAAATATTAGTAACACAAAGCCTAAACCAACCTAATCATTCATCACAATGGGTAAAACCAAAGAATATACTTCTGATGTACAGCAAAAGATTGTTGATCTTTACACAATGCAAAGTGGCTTTAAGAAAATACTTAAAACATTAAATATTCTCATTTCCAACATCAGGGAAATAATTAAGAAGTTTTAATGGACTGGAGATGTTAAAAATCTGCTTGAAACATGATGTGTGTCAATAATGTCTTAATGTGCAGCGAAGAGAACAATTTAAGTGGCCAAATACTCGTCAAAGATCACAGATGGAAAATTGCAGAAATCAGTTGAATTTTAGTGTCAGAAAAAAATATTAAAAATAAAGGAAAACTGCACCTCTATCACAACAAGTAATTTCAGACACTGTTCAAGAAACAAATCATCTGCTCTCATGCAAAAACAAACTCCACCATATTAATTTACCATACTGGAACTTCAGACAGGACTGGCTTCTATTGCCATATGAAATGAGAATTGTTTTTTTTTTTTTTTTTTTTTTTGAGCTAGAACACATTAAAGGTTTGGTGCACACAGGGATAAAAAAAAGTGCCCCATGTCCACATTTAAATATATCACCAGATGTTCTTTTTTGTGGACCTAATTTTACACCAAAGGTCCTAGACATCTTGTTCAGATACATGCCATCATGTTTTATATCAAATACCAACAGATAAAAAAGGTAAAACTGACTTGCTCAGTTAGAAATATTATAATGGGCCATGGTTAGATCTTCCAACACCACACTGATTCAAAACAAACATCAAAATCAACACAAAAACTAGTCACTGAACACAAAATCAAGATTCTGCCATAACCATCCCAATTCCCTGACCTGAATCCTATGGAAAATGAATGGGATAAACTGAAGAAGAGTGAGCACCAACATTTGAAGGATCTGGAGAAATTCTGTATGGAGGAATAGTCTAAAAACACTTGCCATATATTCTCAAACCTCATCAGGCATGAAGGGGGAAAAATGAGAGCTGTTTTTCATGCAAATGGAAGTTGCAGAAAGTTTTGAATACAAGGGTGCCAATAATTATGGCCAGGGTGTATTAGAGAAAACCATTTATTTCATAATATTATATTCCCCCCACTTAAAATTGTTTATTTTTAATGAAATGTTTGAATTTTGCAGATTTTTTGGACTAAAGATCAACAGGAGAAACAACACAGATTTACTTTTACAGCCTTCTTTGCCCATATTTACCAAGGGTGCCAATAATTTTGTCCATGACTGTATTATGTAAACAATGCCAGTAAATCATTCATAATTTATTGATTCTCCCTAATTCTTCTTTGTCTTCATTACAGTTTAGAGTGACCGTCATTTAATGTTGGTTCTGGAAGTCTGGAGAAATTTTTTTTACCTCCCAATTCTGTCTTTTTTTTCTCAAAAGATATAAACGCTAGAGATATAAATGCAATTGTGAGTTATAAAGTCAGAATTGTGGGATATAAACTCACAATTGCTAGAAATAAAGTCAAAATTGCGAGATATAAACTCACAATTCAGACTTTTTTTCCTCAAAATTCTAAGATATAAAATCCAGCTCTTAGGAGAGAAAAAGACTGATATGTTGACAGAATTGCGAGTTTGTATCTCACAATTCTGACTTCATTTCTCAGAATTGCAAGTTTATATCTCACAATTCTGAGTAAGTCAGAATTGTCAGATAACAAGTCGCAAAAACCTTTTATATTTTTGATTCACTGGTGGAAACGTGCTTTCATACCTTTGACATGAGATATTTACTCGAAATATTTCTGAGGAAATTAATGTTTAAATATTTTAGCAGTGCATTTGCATGTTTACAGTTCAGTGTCGCTTAATGGTTACACTGACATGCAGGTAAACAAATTATTTCTATCAAGTGTTTATTTTACATTTTATGATTTAATTAATTATGCGCTTTTGTCAACTCACAAACCCACTGCAGTTTGGGAAACCCTTGGTTTAATGTAATTTAAAGCATTTTGTGATGTTGATATCAGAAATGGTATATACTTTCTTTCTCTTTGCCTTTTTTATGTTAATATGTGACCCTGGACCACAAAACCAGTCTTAAGTATATTTGTAGCAATAGCCAAAAATACAATGCATGGGTAAAAATGGTCGATTTTTCTTTTATGCCAAAAATCATTAGTATATTAAGTAAAGATCATGTTCCATAAAGATATTTGGTAAATTCCCTACCGTAAATATATCAAAACTTAATTTCTGATTAGTAATATGCATTGCTAAGAACTTAATTTGGACAACTTTAAAGGTGATTTTGACCCTTACCTACAGCTCTTCTTTATTGCCATTGTCTTTGTTATTTGTCATTACGACAAATTCAACATGATTGTCAAAAGTAGTGAATTACCGCTTTCATATTTTCTGAAACCTGCAGTGAACTTTTTCAAAACACATTACTTTGATAAAAGAAGAAGAAAATTGAGAATAATTATTTTCTTGTTTTGAAAAAAAGAAGAAACATGAAGCTGTTTTCTCCTTTGGGACTGAATTATGCATGCATCAGAGGGTTAAAGATGAAAAGCGCATTTATGTCCTTCACAAAGCTTCAGTGTGTGAGCAACGTTTCAAATTTTCTCAAATGATGTTTACCAGAATATCACTGTTCAGCTCCGGTATTGTTGCATATTTTCTCCAGTTTAGATCTGTCAAGGTCTCTGCCTAAAAGCAGCTTCAGATATTTGAACGTCAAGATCTTCTGAATATCAAAGTTTTAGGAGACAAAGGGAAGACGACAGCAGGTGAATGAGGAGCGGCATGCTGTGAGGAACTGAAGTGTGTTTGTTTAGAATTCTCCATGATGCTCCGCCTGTTTGGGAAAGCAGGAAGGTGTATATGTGTTTGTGTGTGTGTGCGCGTATGTACATGAGCGAGATCTTTTTGATATTTCTGGGCACGAGCGTCAGTCTGTTTATGATTCAGCTGTCTCCTCATCATGTCTGTTAACGCTCGCACCGCCACCCGCCCGAACCAGCGGCGCAAAAAAAATCCATTTATTGCGTTTGGCGATGGAACCAATCAGCGGTTATTTTTAATGAGGTTATGGAAGCCACTGTAAATTCACAGATCGATATTTCACCATGAACCATAAACAAGTTCCTGATGGGCGATGGGAGAGTTTGAGAAGGTCAGACGCAACAGGAGAAATGTGTTCCTGGAAAGATAGTGAAGGATGTGTTTCACGCACGCACACACACAGTTGTGATCCCTCAACATATGCTGGGATGTTCGGCTCAAACTGATATATGTCCCCTCGCTAATCTGTTCATGCTTGATTAGAAAGAAATATCTCCGCAGCGTTTACGTTGAAGGTCAGGAGCTCCAAACTTTCGGGAGATTTATTCCTTTTGATAGTATAAACAAGTGATTAGACAAACAAGTCACTTGGACTTGTTTGAAAGGACCTAAAACACATTTGTCCGCTTAATGTAAACGTGGCTGTGGAGAGATGGAACTGAGGTAACAGTTTGGGAGTGTGGCTAATCTACAACAGGTGGAGCTGATTTAGACTGTGAGAGCTGAATTACAGTAACATATCCAGAGATGTTCCGCCGCATGGAAGTAATTTACGGCACGTTTTATGGTACGCGAGTGTTTGTGTGTGTGCGAATGTGAGCGCAAACATCTGAAAGAGCCATTAACCGAGGGCAAAACAAGCAGCCTTTAAGAAAGCACTTGATGTGGGTTGCGCTGTGAGGAAATCACCGTGCCAATAGTTTGTCTAGTTAAAGGACAGACAGGCAGGTGCTGGAGAGGGCAGCTTGTCTAGATGAGAGGACAAGACCTTATACTGAGCACTGAAGGCAAATGGACCAGTGCCTGAAGGTGCTTCCTCGCTTACAGGGGTGTGAGTGCTGCTTTCTGCTGTTTTCACTCAGATACATGCTGCTCTATAAAAAAAGGAAGATTTGTTCAGTTGTATGATGAGTTCACATGTAAGGACACTTTTAGAAAATATTATTCTCTTCGTTAAATTTCAGTTATTGAATGGATGAATGGATGGCATGTTTTGATGTTTCATTTAAAAGCCCCCCCAAAAAACTTTTAAGTGTATCTATCTAGCTAGCTATCTGTCTATCTACGCACACACTCACACATTATATAGGGTCCGATGTGGAAAATGCGGACAGAATCACGGAATCCGGTCATAATAATGTAATTTACTGTATTAACACATAATGTCATGGAATTTGCCAAATTTTGGATGAATAAATCAGAAGTTGGCAGTACACTTAAATCAAAACAATATGGATTTGTGTTTATGACTGTTAAGCTGCAAAAATACTATTTAAATATGAATCCTGTATGTTCTGTATGTGTCTATGTGAATGAAAGGCACAGACATGGGGTTTTGTTTGCTACAGACATACTGAAGCATATGATGCTTATGGTGTTTTTAGCCTCTGAGTACATAAACACAAAAACTAATCTCTGGAACTGCTGTGAGAGTCACTTCATGAGCATTTTACCATTTATTTTGAGAAAAACTGTCGTCATATTATATACAAACAGAAACCAGTCAAAATAAAAGTTCGGGTTAACTTGAAAAAACTGTGACAGAAATATATTACATAATGTAATGACAGTACTACTACTAGGACTATTAATAATTTTATTAAGGAATTTTAACTAAAAAATAAATAAATAATTTTAAAAAATCAATTAATTATTAAAATGTTATGAAATGTTATGAGAAAATTAATGAAAACAAAATTTTGTAAAAACGTAAAACTGAATATGAGAAAAAAACATTTTGTAAGACCTTAAACATGTAATTTTGTTCAATTTTTAATTAATTGCTGTTTAATTGTGTGAGTTTCATGATTTCAATTAAGTAGACATGCTTTTTGATGAATATCAAATATTTTTATTTAACCATTAACCACTAGAGCAATGAAAATGGAGAAGAAAACCGAATCCAGAAAAATTAAAAGGTTCAAACGTTCACTGAAGTTTCAGAAGGAAAAATTATGCATTTTGTCTTCTGGGAAACATGTAAGTATCTTCTGTATCTTCTGATGGGTAGTACTCAATGAAAAAAAAAAAAGATATTTATGAAAAATAAGAAAAATGTGCACATCTTCATTTTGTTCAAAAGTTTTCACCCCCCAGCTCTTTATTTTACCAAATTATGAAGGATCATACAAAATGCATGTTGTTTTTTATTTAGTACTGACCTGAATAAGATTTTTCACATAAAAGACATTTACATATAGTCCACAAGATAAAATAATAGTTTTATAAAATTCAGGCCCCACAAATCCTTTGGTTTTTCATTCTGTTCAAAAGTTTACAACCCCAGCTCTTAATGCATATTTTGTCCTTCTGGAGCATCAGTAAGCATTTGAATCTTCTGTAATAGTTACATATGACTCCCTCAGCTGTCCTCAGTGTAAAAAGATGGATCTCAAAATCATACAGTCATTGTTGGAAAGGGTTCAAATTTACAAAAATTTGTGGGACCTGAAGAACAACAGGCAGTTTAACTGTTTAGGACAAACAAGGGACTCATGAACTCATGAGAATCAAGCGTATGTAAACTTTTGAACGGGGTCATTTTTATATATTCAACTGTTATTTGTGGACTATATTTAAACTTCTTTTATGTGAAATGTCTTATTCAGGTCAGTAGTAAATAAAAAGTAACATGCATTTTGTATGATCCCTCTTATTTTAGTAAAATAATTTACATTTTGCAGATTCTGCAACTGTATATTGAATAAAGAAAATTAAGCCTTTTTACAATTATGATGGCATTACTTTTTTGTAATATGTCTAGATGTTTTACATTTGAGTTAGTTTGCAACTTTTGCTCTTGTCTCATCATGATTTTATTTGTAGCATTAGAGTACAGTACAGTACAAAAATGCATGTTGTATAATTTAAACACTACAAAATAAATAGTACTTTAATTACATTAGTGACAATAGGATCGTTTGCTTTATAATAATACAAAATGTCATAATGCAATAATTCTTGATAGTACAAAAAGGTGTTTAATTTTTATTTCACAAAATGTGATTTCTTGTTTTTTTTTCTTCATTGAAAGATAGCTTTGACATATCGTTGACAGGCTTTCTTCGGTTGACCCATAAATTTGCCAAAACAAAATTGCTGTTAGACACGAAAACTATATCTTTTTAAAAAGTGTCATGTTGTTTCATTGGCACATTTGTTAAGCGTAAAAACCTCAGTGCATTTATTTAATTTTTTCATTTTGTCAACCGCCATTTGTTTTGCAGTCAAAGGCATATACTCACAGGACCCTGACATCACATACTGTCACACATTCGCAGCTTCTGTAGGTCACACTGACTTTCAAACTGATTCACTCATGCTATCCTTTGCCTCTCCTCTCTCTCTCTCCCCCTCACTCTATCCCTTTATTTTTCTTCTGCTCTGAAAGCTGCATTCTCATGAAACGCATACTATGTAGAGAGAAAATCGAATGCGAAGCATGAAAAATTCTTTTATGGTGCCTCTGTGGTTCAAAGCTTGGATTAAGGGTGCGATTTAATATGAAGTTTATGATTTATATGGAATCAAGTCGCTGACTAAATTTGAGGTTTTTGTGAGCATAATCAACATTTTCATTGATAAATGTTGCTACTGCACTATACCCAGAGAAATGAATAAAAGCAAACTAAGTTGTTTTTAAAGAGGACTATTTTAAGCCCTAGTCAAAGAGTTTTTTTTTTTTCAAACATCCCCCTTCTCATTACAGTATTACAGCGAGAGTTTAGTTTTCTGTGTGTGTTCTGGTTTGCCATTCTCTCTCTGCATAATGGTGACCTAGATAGAAAATATGCATTGTGGTTATTCATTCCAGCTTATTCTGTTGTGTTCTCTGTGATTTTATGCCTAACAGATTTAGCCTTTGTGTGTAAAACTTTGCTCTTTGCTGCTGTACGGTTTGAATAGAGGCCAAATAAAAAGCTGAGCTACAGAATATTTCAATTGTCCGTGTACAGGAGTTATGTCAGTCATCCTAATGTTTGGCTTTAGCGGTCTAATGCTCTGAATATCCCTTGCAGGTTCTGGCAGGGTGAATATACAGTGGCTGTGAGCATCAACGACTACCTGGACGTGTACTGTCCGTACTATGAGACGCCCCAGCCTCACAGTCGCATGGAGCGCTACATCCTTTTCATGGTGAACCATGATGGTTACCTCACCTGTGAGCACCGCATGAGGGGCTTCAAGCGGTGGGAGTGTAACCGGCCCCAGAGTCCTGACGGACCCCTGCGCTTCTCTGAGAAGTTTCAGCTCTTCACCCCCTTCTCGCTTGGTTTTGAGTTCCGACCTGGACACGAGTACTATTATATATGTAAGTGTTTCTTTTCAGTGATGTTTCAGCAGTTGCATGTGTTGGGCTTTTAAAAAGAGAAGTGAAAGTCTACTCTGTCGCAGTTTTTATGACTCCACATTGTCCACAACAGTATTCAAAGGCCTGACATTTCTAGTTTGCAGGTTCTAGTTCTAGTTTCTAGTTTCAGGATTGTTGAAATTTGAAGAACTGAATGTTGTTCAGGTAAACCACTTTTTTAAACAGATGAGTATATGTGACTTTTTTGGTCATTTGTGATTTACTGGATAAGGTTTTTTTTTTACTTTCAATTACTATCTAATAAAATAACTTTTAGCTTAGCATAACTATATGTACAGTAGAAGTCAAAAGTTTACATACACCTTGCAGAACCTGCAAAATGGTAATTACTTTGCCAAAATAAAAGGGATCATACAAAATGCATGCTATTTTTTTATTAGTACTGCCCTGAATAAGATATTTCACATAAAAGACATTTACAAATAGTAGTTTATTTTATAAAAACGACCATGTTCAAACGTTTACAATACTCCAAAAACAAATGTATGTGGTTTTTCAGCATTTTTGTGTATTTGAACCCTTTCCTGTATGATTTTGAGATCCATCTTTTCACATTAAGGACAACTGAGGGACTCGTATGCAGCTATTTCAGAAAGTTCAAATGCTCACTGATGCTCCAGAAGGACAAAGGATGCATTAAGAGCTGGGGTTGTAAACTTTTGAACAGAATGAAAAACCAATGAACAACATGAACAGTTATCACTAAAAAAACACTTTTGAATGAAGTAATTTTTATAAATTCAACTATTATTTTATCTTGTGGACTATATGTAAATGTCTTTTATGTGAAATATCTTATTCAGGTCAGTACTAAATAAAAAATAACATGCATTTTGTATGATCCCTCTTAATTTGGTAAAATAATTAACATTTTGCATATTCTGCAAGGTGTATGGAAACTTTTGACTTTAACTCAACTACATTCATTATGAAACTGCTAATGGAGTTTCAACATTTTATTATTTACTTGTCCAGGATTTCTGGATATTCAGGATATTTTTTAATATATATATATAATTATTTATTTATAATATTATATACTGTCATCATTTTTATTTTTTCCATTTTTTATTATTATTTTTAACTTTTCAATTTTGTCTTAAATGTTCAGTTTTCATTTTAATTGTTTTTTTGTTACCTTTTTATGAGCTTTGTCATTTCTATTTGTTTTTTATTTTTAAAAGTTGTTTTTAATACTTTTAATTGACTTTGTTTCAGTTTTAGTTTTAGTTCAATTAGTAGTTTTAAACTTAAATTTATTGGTAACACTTTACAATACGGTGTAATTTATTAACATTAGTTAATGTATTAACTAACATGAATAAACAATGAACGCATTACATGAATACATTTATTACACTATTAATCTTTGTTAATGTTAGTTAATAAAAATACAGTCATTCATTGTTTGTTCATGTTAGTTCACAGTGCATTAACTAATATTACCAAACACAACTTGTGATTTCAATAATGCATTAATATTAACATTAACTAAGATTAATAAATGCTGTAGAAGTATTGTTCATTCTTAGTTCATGTTAACCAATGTAGTTTACTAATGAACCTTATTCATTAAACTGTTACCAATTTTTGATTTTAAAAATAGTTTAAAAACTGTCATGAAAACCTGCATATTTCCAGGTTTTCACAACAGTGGGAACCCTGGTTCTTTAAAGAAAAAACAGTTGTTGAGAAGGTGAATCAAATCATTTTAGTGCTTGTTTTTGTTGTGCTTTAAATAATTTCGTAATTCTCTGGCGCGCTTGGAGGTTTACTGGGCCCAAAATAAATTCAAACTCCATTTCCATTTGATGTTTACATAATTTCAAGGTTAAACGCATATGGAACATCCTTTTACATTTAGTGTGATGCCATTATAATTTTTGATTGATATTGATTGAAGTTTATGAGTGAAAAACAATTACTGCAATAAAACATAAGCATATTTGTGTAGTAATTATAGGCCACAACTAGCTTAATTACTTATAGTCACCTTTTTTGGACCATTAGTCAGCAAATGCTTGGTAAACAGGATTAATGACAGTCACAGACAACAGAGGTACATCTTTAATTAAATCAATCTGACTGATTGCTATGGATAATTTCAGATTTACTTTGATTAGCACATGAATTGTTTACTTTGTAATTAGTTCATTTCCACCAGATTGACCCATTCATGTGGATTTGCGGACCGGCTGTGAACATGACAGGCAGGCATTATCACACTGACAGGGTCAATCAGCCAATCACAGGGACTTTCTATGACTTCTCAGGATCTCTGAGAACACAATGAGCTCCAGGGAAGCAAAAGAGACGCTACCTCACTCTGAAACTTGAGAAAACCTGAGAAAAATGAGTGCCTTACGAGTGCTTCGAGCTCCTGTTTCATACTATTTGTTTTGTTATTTCTGGTCTATCGTTTGAATTCTTTCTTGTGTCCTTACAGGACATTTAAATAGTTTGTGAGAGAAATAGAGAAATAAAGATGGTTTAATCTCAAAAGCTTAGCATTTCCTAAATTAGAAACATCCAGCAGCTTTCCCATTAACCTCACAAAGCTTTAAACCAGTGGGTTCAAATGGGAAACTTGTCCTTCGTCCGTTTGTCTCACTGTCCTCCGGTGAAGACAATTTGGTGTGGTTAAACCAAATTAAACGTAGACGATAACAAAAAACATCTTTTTTCATGTCAACCGCCTAGCTGTTTTAATAAGATAACATGAAAGACTTGTATCGGGAAGATGCCGGGAGAAAACAGGGAGAGGCAAGCAAATCAATAATTTATATGGTAATTACAATTCCTGACATGGGAGGCTGTGGCGTGGGCAGATGTGGCTGGGCCGGGAGCCATCTGTGTACAGTACAGAGAGCCTGGCGACTTTGAGCTCTCGCCGGCTTTGTGTCGCAGAGCCGCACTGTCCATCAGCAGCCATCCCCCATCTGCAGAGCGGCCGGACGGGCCTTCCTCTCTCCCATGGAGATTGCCACAGATCCTACATGCTTTTCATTTGACTGCTGATTATTCCCTGATTGACAGCTCAGACTGAAAAGGAGCGGAGCAGGCGCGGAGGGGGCGTCGTTCTGAGTCAACATCCCCTCCACCCAAACCCCCCTAAATCAGCAGGGCGTAGCGCTGCTTATCATACACGCCGCAGTGTTGTCTCCACACACGAGAGAGAGAGAGCGGGGGAGATGCCACAAAGAGCAGGCAAAAAAGTTCAAAGATACCCTTCCACTCTGTGTTTCTGCCCCTGTCCCCCCAAACTGATTTTTAATGCAAGCTCCCAGCCTTGGTCCTGCATTGTGAAGGTGTTTGTTTCAGGGCTGGAAAGGGCTTTCGGACACCCCCGCTCACGATTCCATTCAGCCACTCCCCTGAGAGGATTGTTTGGATACCGGCAGCTCTATGGGCGTCACGCTCCCCAAGGGGATTGATGCTTTGCGGCAGGGTCGGCGGGGTCAGTGATGAGAGATGGATCTGAGAGGTTATCACTGGGAAGTGGGGGCTGATCTCGATTGTCTGCTGGTAAAAGAACACGTCCATCAGACCTGTTCAGACTTAACCCCCGGACTTCCATCTCTCCGCCCGTATTGATCGGCTGTGATGACATCTTGACAGGCGTCTTCTACACAGCTGCCGGCGGTTGAGGTTGGGTGCTCTCCAATGAACCTAGGATCCGGTGTGGTGAACATGCCACAAGAATACACAATGACCTGCGATGGGCGTTGGGGTGCTGGGGGAGGGTTGTTCAGGTTGAAGATGACAAACTCTAGACAAGAGTTGGATTTTTATTTTTTCCAGGGATCTATTGAAAACTTGAGTATGAATCCTAAAATCATCAAACATGGTTAGAGAAAACAAATATTTCAATTCAAAATAATATAGAAGTTTTAGATTTAATATGGAGCTAAAACCATTTATTTTTGGAAAAAAACATGCAATCCCTGTTGGGAGGGTTACTTTAGAAATGTAATAGGTTACAGATTACAAGTTACCCTATTTAAAATGTTATAAGTAGTGTCACTATTTCAAGTACTTTATTAAAGTAATGTAACTGATTACATATGACTACTTTTTGATTACTTTTCTAAATTTCCAATAAATGTTTTTAACTGTTACTCATTTTTAAACATTCAAAGCAGGCAGGGTTAACGTTAGACTAGTACTCAACACTCGTTACTGTCCGAATTTTAATAATTGTCATTTTATTGTAATTTTAAAGCATAGCCACCACATCAGACTTTAGCACCTCTTTTTACTTTGAGATCATTTTGAGCTTAAATGCAGATGTAAAATCATAACAAAAATACTTTAATAGCTATGATAGTGTTTTTGAAATCGAATCTTCGCATGGTCAATACAGGAAACACTGGTATCTAACAGTGCCTTGAAAAAAAACAGAAAAAGCATATACATAAATCCAAATAAGAAATTAAACAGTTATCAAATAAGCATGTGTCCTATTCTGTGTCCTTTAGAGCAGTGAATGCAATTTGGAAAAGAAATCAATTAAATCTGTGTGTGTGAGAGAAAATATTCAAATGGGGTTACATGTACACTTTGTAATCATTACCATTTTCATACGTAACTGTAATTTAATTGCACATTTGTGATCCTGGACCACAAAACCAGTAATAAGGTTAAATTTTACAAAACTGAGATGTATACATCATATGAAAGCTCAATAA
The DNA here is from genome assembly GCF_049309525.1 of Garra rufa. Lineage (NCBI taxonomy): Eukaryota > Metazoa > Chordata > Actinopteri > Cypriniformes > Cyprinidae > Garra > Garra rufa. The sequence goes on along the minus strand of NC_133370.1, from coordinate 25,959,348 downwards.
ATAAGCTTTCTATTGATATATGGTTTGTTAGGATAGGACAATATTTGGCCGAGATACAACTATTTGAAAATCTGGAATCTGAGGGTGCAAAAAATCAAAATACTGAGAAAATCACCTTTAAAGTTGTCCAAATTAAGTTCATAACAATGACAGTTCATAACAATTTAATCTTCATGGAACATGATCTTTACTTAATTTCCTAATGATTTTTGGCATAAAAGAAAAATCTATAATTTTGACCCATACAATGTATTTTTGGCTATTGCTACAAATATACCCCAGCGACTTAAGACTGGTTTTGTGGTCCAGGGTCACATTTGTGACCCTGGACCACAAAACCAGTGTAGCATAGGTATATTTGTAGCAATAGCTAAAAATACATTATATGGGTCAAAAATGATTTGTCTTTTATGCCAAAAATCATTAGGATATTGAGTAAATATCATGTTCCATTAAGATTTTTTGTAAATTTCCGACTGTAAATATATCAAAGCTTAATTTTTGATTAGTATTATGCATAAAAACTTTTTGAACTTCATTTCTCAATATTTAGATTTTTTTTTTTTTTTTTTTTTTTTTTTTTTTGCACCCTCAGATTCCAGATTTTCAAATAGTTGTATCTCGGCCAAATAATGTCCTATCCTAGCAAATATCCATACATCAATAAAAAAAGCTCATTTATTCAGCTTTCAGATGATGTATGAATCTCAATCTCAACTGTAATGGATTACAGTTATCATGCTTAATTATTTTATATACATACATAAACAAATTGCAAATTTACAAACATAAACAAATGTTTGGAGTCAGTAAGATTTTTTTAATGTTTATTAAATATTTTTTAATAAAGTCTATCACCAAGGCTCCATTTATGAGATCAAAATACAGGAAACAAAAACTGTAATACTATTAAATGCTATTATACAGTTTTAAAAAACTGTTATTTTATATTAAAATGTAATTTATTCCTGTGATGACAGAGCTGAATTTTCAACATTATTACTCCAGTTTTCAGTGTCACATAATTCATTTTAATATGCTGATTTGGTGCTCAAGAAATGTTTCTTATTATCTTATTATTATATATTTTTGACAATATACTTTATTGTCACTTTTGTTAAATGTATTAAATGAAAAAGGCCTTCTGACCCAGATGTAATTTTTAATATTTTTATAAAACTTATATGAGTTTAATAAATGTTATCAATTTTACCATTTCACCATTTCCATCTTATTCAAATAAGATAATATGGAGATGAAAAAGGAAGCAAAGAGTAAGACAGAAGGGGATGGGAGTGGAAAAAAAAAGGTTTATTGTTTAATTTGTTGCCATCAAAATTTAAAACCCTCTGCTCTAGAGCAATCCCATTGTGAATCGTACTACAAAAGCTTGAGAAGGACATTGAAATAGCCTGTTTTCCTCATGGGCTGGGATTTCTTTGTGGACATTTGACTGCGGTCAAGTTCAAATGAATGATTTCACTCTTCCCTCTCTTTCTCTCAATACCCTTATAAGGAAACAAGCAGTAGATTTGTTGTGTCTGTAGAGCAGAGATGAATGAAGTAATCTGTCAGAAAGCTTGCATCTGGAGAGGTGAGATGAACGGTGTTGCTGATGTTCTGGTGGAGCTGATCTGTTGGTTGACTGCTGGCTGACTCAATAGTGACTCTTTGCTCTCAGGTCACTGAGTGCTATGTGGGGTAATTTGCTACGGGAACACTGTGTCGCAGACTATTGTATGTGACGACACTAGGCTGGTGAAGGTCAGAGCAATTTCCTCTGCATGAAGAAAATCTCAGACTTTGTTCTTGATTTGGTTGGCAAGGGGTCAAACTAACTCAGAGGCTTGAGAGACGTTCTCAAGTGTCACCAAGAGGATCTTAATCAGATTGATTTATTGACTTGTTGAATGATTCTGTTTGTCACAAGCACATTTAGCTCATTATTTCTCTTCAACTTCCTTTTCAACAGCCTCTCCTCATCCTAACCACGCTGGCAAGCCGTGTTTAAAGTTGAAGGTGTACGTGAAGCCTACAAGTAAGTCATGCTCTGACTGTTTCACCCTGCCGGCGTAGAAAGTAATATCCCCTCATGTCTACATGCCAACCTTCTGTTAGACACAACAGGAATGCAAATAAGCAGTGTTTGACACATTTCGCAGGAAAATTTTGTTAATGAGATGTCATATTTATTTTCAAGCTGCGAGAATGTGTTCAAATGCAGTCTATATCCATCAAAACAGCAGCTGAGGTCTAATGGGAGCTATTAGAACTATTGTGGATTATTTAAATTTACTTGCATCACTCACCACTAAAAAACCTAATATTAAAGGGATAGTTCATCCAAATGTGACCCTGGACCACAAAAGCAATAGCCAACAATACATTGTATGGGTCAAAAATGTACTTTTATGCCAAAAAATCATTAGGATATTAAGTAAAGATCATGTTTCATGAAGATATTTTGTACATTTCCGGCCATATCAAAACCTAATTTTTGATTAGTAATTGCTTTGATAAGAACTTCATTTGGACAACTTTAAAGGTGATTTTCTCGATATTTCGAATTTTTTGCACCCTCAGATTCCTGTTGTATCTCAGCCAAATATTGTCCCGTCCTAACAAACCATACATTAATGGAAAGCTCATTTATTACTATCAAATCTCAATTTCAAAAAACTGACCCTTATGACTGGTTTTGTGGTCCAGAGACACAAATATATAATTTCTGTAACAATAACAGTCGATAGTGGTTTGTTTGTTTTTTTGGTCATCAAAACAGAGAAAATGTCTTCTTTTGTGTTCCACAAAGTCATACAGAGTTGGAACAACGTAAGGGAGATAAGGGAGCATTTTTATTTTTGGGTGAACTATCCCTTTAATTGTTGGTAAATGCAAGTCAAATTTGAAAAGAGTGTCAGATAATGCCATCATAAGTTGCATTCATAGTTACAACTGTTCTTGTTCTCCACATTTTAGAAATAACAGCTCAAACAACATTTTACTTGTCACAAGGTTATTTATTCTGCCAATGATGTAATCGCTAGTGTTCAGTTGCTGCATTGTTGCTTGCTAACAGGGATTTCTACCCACCTACAGTACAGAGTACAGTTGTATTGTTGATAAATGTTTTATCTTGTGAATACAAGTGAATAAATTGCAATAGAAACAATTTTGCTTCCATTCTCATATTAAAAATAACTCACTCAGAGAAGAAAATCCTCGCACAGAGAAGAAAATAAAACCAGTTGTGTCAATTTCCTCATGTATGAATGTTCTTTTCTTCTGAACACATGATATGGAAATGCTGCCTTATTTACAAATCATACACTACTGTTTGTAGTTTTTTAAAGAAATAGTTCACCCAACAATGAAAATTATGTTATTAATTACTCACCTTCATGCCGTTTCAAACCTGTAAAAGCTTCATTTGACCCTGCATAGACAGCAACGCCTGACATGTCTGGGCCTGACATGTTCAAATAGTCCATGTAACATCAGTGGTTCAACCTTCATTTTATGAAGCTATGAGAATAAAAAAAATAATGACTTTATTTAACAATTTCTTTTCTTCCATGTCAGTCTTTTACATGCATTCACGAGAGTACCATGAAAATTCTATTCTAATAGTTTCATAAAATTACGGTTGAACCACTGATTTCACATGGACTATATTAACTATATTAATGTCCTTTCTACCTTTCTGGGCCTTGAACATACACTGTATTGCCAAAAGTATTGGGACACCCCCTATTGGGACAATGCCTTTGTGTGTAAGGCAGAAGAAATTATTGATTCAGTCAGTGTTGAACAACTTGACTGGTCTGCAGAAAGTAAACTCCTAATCTCAGCTGAACACCTCTGGTCTATCTTTAAATGCAGACCTTGAGCCAAAAACTCATCACCAAACACCAATGACTTGTACATACACTATATGGACAACAGTATTGGGACACCCTTTCTTTAGAACAGAACAAGGCACTTCCAAAACTGTGGCAACAAAGATGGAAACAATTTATGTATTTATAAACTGTATTTCCATCTCTGTTGCAACCGTTTTGGAAGTGTCAAAAATGCCTGTACCGATAGTTACAAGTCATTGGTGTTTGGTGATGGGTTTTTGGCTCAAGGTCTGCATTTAAAGTCACACCAGAGATGTTCAGCTGGGATTAGGAGTTTACTTTCTGCAGACCAGTCAAGTTCTTCCACACTGACTGAATCAATCATTTCTTTTTGAACCTTGCCTCATACACAGAGGCATTGTCATGTTCGAATAGAAAAGCGTCCCGCAAAGCTGTTGCTATTAAATTAGAAGAACACAATCCCCTAGAATATCATTATATGCTTAAACATTAGGATTTGTAACAATGGAAATACTACAGTAGTAAAACCTGTTCATTAGAACGGGGTGTTCCAATACTTTTGGCAATATAATGTATGAGCTGCGTTGCTGTCTATGCATGGTCAAAATATCTTAATTTGTGTCCTGAAGATGAACGAACATCATGAGGGTAAGTAATTAATGACAGTGGTTTTCATTTTTGGGTGAACTATTTCTTCATTTAAAAAGAATTATTACTTATATTCGACAAGGACACATTATACTGACCACAAATGGCAGTAAAAACTTTTAAATAGTTTTTAAAAAAAATCCATTTTTTAAATAAATGTTCTTTTTTAACTCAAAGAATGTGAAAATATATATATATATTTCCCATAAGAAACGTACAAAAAAACGAACAAAAATCCTCAATCTTTTAAATAGTATTCTAGTCGCTTTGTCATTTCAAATTGTTTAGAACACAGCGCTCACCCTCCAAATGAAAATCCAGCGTTTATTTTAAATTCACTGGCACAGATACGTCAGGTCCGTGTAATCTATGAAAACGGTGTGTGAAATGTGAACCAGATCCTCCGCCTCAGTAATTAAACTCTAATTAGGTCAGTGCTGTGGGCCCCTGCTGCTTTGAGTAAAGGTATGCATTTCCTAGTGCTTCCTCTCCGCGTGCTGTCTCTCTGTGTTTGTGTGTTTCAGATGGTTCGGGCTACGAGTCTCCAGAGCCATTCCTGACTGATCAGAGCCAGCGCTGCAGGGCAGACGGCCCGTGCCTAGCTGTGCTGATGTTGCTGTTGGCCTTTCTGCTGGGCCGCGTTTAAGAAGCTCCGCCGCTGCCCAGACTGCCTACCGCTCTCCCTCCATCCGTACTCCCTCAGGGAAGCCCTCTCATCCAGACCCCCGGCTCACAGGCTAACGCGCAGTCGGATTCACACATCTTCTTTTTTACCGAACGAGCTCCTCGACGGCTGATCCGAGGACAGAGACGTTCACCCTGCTTAGCGGCTGATGTAAAGCTTGAACACCTGGAGTCTGTCGTGGAATGTGACCTTTTATATATGCTGTCATGTAATCGAGGCTTGTATTCATGTGCCATTTAGTCACGTTTCAGGGCGTCGCGGTTTACAAAAGATTTCAGACACTCATTTGGATAGCTATAATGCCCCCTCCCCACGTCGTCTTTACACCATTCTCAGCCCAGAAATAAAGGGGATTTTATCCTTCTAATAACAAACGACACCAAAGGACTCTCTTCAGAGTTTTAGTTTTGTTTTCCGTTCGAAGGGAGAGAAGAAATGTGTTTTGTGGTAGCCAGCAGCTAGGGACTTAGTGTTAGACATTCACATGCATGTGAAACACTGTGAAACAGAGAAAAACTGATCTTCTTACAATAGTAACAATATATTTTTATTAGCAAAAGCAAAACAAAAGTAGACCTTCTAGCCACTGGTGTAAGGCTCAGCTTGTGGAGTTTGGATCAGACGCAGCCAAATGTCAGTGCTCACTGCTGGCCCTCGCCTCAAAACTGTGTGTCTGCTGGCGGGACGAGGACTCGGAATCCCTGAGATCGCTTTGGTGCAAACCCAAATGCCGCTTAATAAAAACTCTGCATTGGTTTTTCTTTCCAGCTCTGTGGGACAAACAAGCAATGGAACGCAGTGAGTGTTTTAAAAAGGAGAAAAAAAAAGATCTGTGAGGATCTAGCCACTTTTAATTCACCGACGCACGCACTGCGGGCATGGACGAAAAGGAAATGGATTTTTTGTATTCTATTTCATGTTATTTTTGTAGCATTTAAAAGCAACATTAATTATTCATGTGATATGAGGAACGGTTTTAGCGTCTTGAGTGGCGATACAGTGTGTGAGTCAGCAGTCGGACATATTCAGAAGGGCCCACTCTCTCACTCTTACTGTTGTTATTGTGATCTTGTCAAACTGTATTCAGTATTTAAAGAGACAGAAAGCATTTCTTTCCATCTGATTTGATTGTGTCCTCTTTTTCATGTGACGTTTTGTACAGCCAACATGTTCTGTCGAACTGAAGAAACATGCCGAAATGAAAAATCTAAAATAAAGCGTTTTTGTCTACGAGATACACTGATGTGGGAAAACATGCATTGTCTGAAGCTGACAACTGACATTTAGGCTCAGCTTTGTATAGCATAGATGTAAACCCATTATATTAAATATTTAGAATAGGATGCAGACATCAGTGCTGAAGAGCCCTTTTATTTTTTTCCCCTTCCCAAAAAACTAAACAGCAACAAAAACCTAAGCATTTTTCTGAACACTTTTTATATTTTGCTGTGCACAAAATACTAAATCTTCCTGATCTGTTAAGTTCATTATGTGCAATGTCTAAAGGTAGATTTTTAGGTAATTTTATCTCATTTAATTCTGCAAAATTTTAGAAAAGTATGCAGTCATGACATTAGAATACCTGATATTAACCGGGATGTGCCCGAATCCTAATACCGTGTTCGGAAAGGAAATTACATGTACTAGTTAAAGTTATAACAAATCAAGGAGAAAAGTGCAAAAAACTGTCTGAGGAGGAAAAGGCGTTTGTGGTTGGCCAAGAATCTTGACAACATTCGCGTTTGTTCTTATCATTTCCAGCCAGGAAGGTGAAATATTAGGCTAGTATCTTAATTAAAACTGCTGGTACGTATCTTTACCACTTATTTAGTTTGTCAAATTATTGCGCTTTTCCTGCTTACTAAGTCCTTCTCTATATGATTTAGCAGCTTCCATGCATTTTTTTCCATGGCTTAAGATCATTGAGTCCGAAATTTCCGTATGCGTATGTTTTTTCATATTCACCATCCTTTCCTATCAAAATGCTTGTTACGGATGCGAAAACGCAGAAAATCGATCCTGATCTGAATTTTTCATGATGGACGAAAGTTTTGGAGGCAGTGTGTAAACTCAAGTTGACAAAATGTGAGGTCGTATTTATTTTTTAATGTGCGAAAATTTTGGACGAAAAATTTGTACTTAGTGTGCAATGATATGACCTCACGTTATGTCAATCATGTTTGCGCACTGCCTCCAAAAGACCAGCATAAACAAGGTTTATTTATTTACTGTTTTTGCATCCGTAACCAGCATTTTGATGGAAAAAGGATGAAAAAATTCTTGTTTATGCTGGTCTTTGACCAGCATAGATCAGCAAAGGACCAGCATACACCTGCAAAGGACCAGCATAAACCAGCTAAAAACAGCATCCCAGCATCAAAACCTTCCTAACCAGCATATGCAGTTTTTTTCAACAGGGACCGTAAAAGTGAAGACCAAAATCCAGAATTGCATCTGACAAGTTCATCCACTTCTTCTCGCAGCACAAAGCACTGTAAAGGTTCTTGTACACTGAGTTCACAGAATTAGTGGTCTTCTTTATGTGGTTTCAGTAATGCTAGCAAAGCATCAAAGTTTACTGACATTCTGAAGTAAACTTTGAATCACCCAGGATAATCCTGCAGCTCATTAATAAGGAGGTGAGCATAAAAGGTATTCTCTCAATCCTCTCTGACAGCATACATGAGCAGAACATCGTATTCAGTAGTACATTAACGTGCAATCCATGCTGTTATTTACATCCATTTATATCTAGACTATGGCCGCGCATTCGGGTAACTGACCAAACTGTGGTTATTAGTGCAAACCTTTCTCTTGCAATTATATCGTTGGGTAATTATACTGTATATAAATCGCGGGCATTAGGGAGCTGCTATTAAAATGCGTTCACTTTTTACTTTCACTTTAGAGATTCGCAATCTCACACACATATTCTGTTGTTACTATGGAGAGGCAGTACTTACCACACATTACAAGATTAGACGTTTGTCAGTGTGCTCAGGATCTGCAAATCATTTGCCATTGTCCTATCAGTCATCTCTCCTTACTCTGTTTATGTAGTAGGAATTGAATGTACTGTAATGTAGCAGGCTGCAGCTAGCAAGTGGCTAACCACGTCCCTTTAGTAACTTAGCTCCGTAGAACGCATTAATAATTTTACGTGCCTTTTTGCATTTTTACACAGATTTTCCCTGATGAAAAAAACAGCTAAAACCAGCCTAGGCTCGTTGGCTGGTCTTAGCTGGTTTAAGCTGGTCTCCCAGCCTGGTCAGGCTGGTTTTAGCTGGTGGTCTCCCAGCCGTGACCAGCTAAGACCCCTCTAAAACCAGCCTGCTGACCCACTGTGACCAGCTAAAACCAGCCAACCAGCCTAGTCTGGTTTTAGCTGTTTTTTTTAGCAGGGTCATTGCGTCCGTATTCAAAGTGTTTTTGTTTTTCATGCTCTTTGAGAAACTTTTCCATAGCCCTCTTATCCCCAACCACATATCTTGAATTTTTTACCCCTACCCAAACCACGTAAAATGTGATGAAACCTAACATGTTTAATACTTTAGCAGCAGTTACACAGATTATTTTTACACCGACATTTACGACATGATTATCGGATTTTCGGATGCGAGACGGCTGGAATGAGTTGTGGTCATACATGACTTGACATTCAGGCTGATGTCTGCTGACACCGGCTCTGGGCTTTGGCCTGGATGCTCATCCAACTATTAGGTGAGGGATCAGTAGCCTGGCTGGGCTCAGAAAAGTGAATGTCCTATCTGAATATTTTATGCAATGTAGACTATGATAAAAAATACATGCGCTAGAAAAGCATCAGTGCAGGATCTGCAGACTAGAAGATGGCACTGCAGATGCAAACCAAACAGCCATTTAGAGGCAGATGTTAGTGGCAATGAGGATGATCATTAAAGATGATAAAAACGGATGTATGGTGAGTAAAAGATTTATGCCTTACATTCAGTCTGCATCACAGCATGATGCGCCTTATGCTGCCATTTGCAATTATAATTTTACATCATTTTAATGGAATTTTAGACTCAATATAAGTAACACAGTATGTGTGTTACGTGCTGATTTCCCAGTGAACAATAGATGTTTGCTGCCCCCTTGTGAATGAGACCTTTTAGCACCCTTGGTCTGTTGAGTGTTTTGTCCATAGGACTACTTGTATTGTCAAAGATCATTTATGCCACACATAAAGCTAATATTTTATGGAATCTTACTTTTGATTCATATTTTAAAGAGACAGTTAACCCAAAAATAAAAATTCAGTCATTTACTCGACGTCATTTCATTCCAAACCTGTATGCATTTTTTTCTTTCTGCTGAACGCAAAAGAAAATATTCTGAACAATGTTGGTTACCAAGCAGTTTCAGTTCCCTTTGACGTCAGTTGTAGTCACTGGAAGTAATTGGAACTGAAACTGTTATCAACTTTCCTCAAGGAATATCTGTCATCATTTATTCACATAAGGGTGAAAAAATGAGAGAATTTTAAATTCAGGCTGAACCGTTTCCCATTTACCAATATCTTCTCTCCCATAGTTTGTCTTACGCCTGTATCTCTGTGGTACATAACATTTCCCTGAGGTAAACCTGAGGTACAACACAAACACACACGTCTCAAGGCTCCCGAACAGTCAGTACATGTTGAATCTGTCGGAGACATGAGCTCTTTGAAAGCGAGAAAAACGAACATATCAAGAGTCGAACATCTACAGAGAGCTCACTTCAAAAACTATTATGAAATGAAAAGGTTTGTGGAAGAGCGGGAAATTCTGTGCAGAGATCACAGGAGATCAATGTTTTTGATCAACAAAGAAATACAAGAGCTTCAAAAGACCTTGATAGACATAAACCTGATAAGCGGATATTGTCATGAAGCCTACTCTGCTCATCTGAGATCAGTGAGTACTGCCTTTTCAACTTGTAAAGAATCCAAGAAAGCAAAGAAATGTGGTAATATCGATGTAAATGTTAAAAGTGGTAACTCAATGAAGTCCAACCGCATGTTTGGCCAGAAGCATGATGGTTTGGCTGATGAAACCTCTAGTGATCTGTCAGAACTCAAACAACACATACCGACTGTAGAAACCTATAAAACATGCAGTGCTAATACTTATGTTTCACCACGCAAGGATTTAAAAAACAGTCAGGATGATTTCAAAGCCTCATTGTCTCATTTTGAGTTATCCTCAAGTGAATGCCATGAAAAAGATGAGGATAAAAGTGATGGATGTCCTCAGAAGAGCCCTTCACATATCGCTAAGACAGATCTGAAGAACAGTTCCTCGCCTCCTACACATTTCACCCTGCACAGAAGAGCAAAACAAGCACATCAAAGACGACAAAAAGTTGCTCTTCATATGCCTCCTGTACTGAGGAACCCTATACGTGAGCAGGGTATGGCTATACAGCTGCAAGACCAAGGCGGCAAGACGTTGTCAAGATACTTGCAAAATAAAGAAAGCATGAACAATGGCAGAAGTCACAGATCGAAGGCAGCCATTAAACACAGCCTTGGGCTGCTCATCAAAGAATACAATTGCTCTGAAAATGCTGAAGTTTTGAATAACAACAAGCAGAGGGATTTGAATGAAAAGGTGTCTAACTTTGTATCAGCACTTTCGGAGTTCAGATGTGACGTGTGATGTTTAATAGTTTGGTTCTTCTGTTTGTACTTTAAATAATCACGCATTTGATCTAATATTTGGATTTTCAGAACTAGCACATCATAACATGTCAGATAAAGTAAATTAGAGTGATCCATCGCTTGATTCATGGGCTATGGGGTCTTGAATTTTAAAAGCAATTGATTTGTAAAGCTTTCCATACTTTTATAAAACCCATCATCCTCTGAGGGATTCGATTCCTTTCTAATTCACAGTTCTTGCACGGCTAGACATAATGCCCTACATTCAGTTCATCAATAGAGGCATCAATACCATTCTGCAATGTTTCCAGGCTTGTAAAAAAAAGCACAGACACTCTTTATGGAAAAGATGTACTTGCTTTACTACTTAAACAAGGTGTCTGTCAGAGAGAGGCTGCTGCTAATGGGATGTCTTTCCACAAGACTTGTAGTTGTGGACGTTTAAACACAAGATGCTTTTGGATTTTGTAATGGTTTCTACAGTGGATTAACAAAATGGCTTTAAAAGCATGTTTGAAGATAAGAATAAATCTAGTGTAGACAAAGCTTATGTACTGATTTCACCATGTCTTATTCATTTGTTATCATAACCAATTAAATCTCATATAGATATAAAGCAAGCTAAACGTTTTACAGGTGAGTAAACATTAGCTGTGAATTACGTACAGTGCAAACTTTCCTCAGTGGAGAAACCAAACAGATGAAATCTCGGCTAATGCATTTTTAAACACGTCTTTGTATCCCTGTCACATGCCAGTGATTCTCAACCTTTTCGACTCTTTCTCCAAGGCAATATTTAAATGCCTTTTAACCTACACTTTTAAAAACAAAAGTTCCAAAAAAAAGTATGATTTTTTTAAGTGATGTCCTAAACTAACCATTTTGGTTCCCAGAAGAACCTTTTAGTAAACAATTTTACCTAAAAAAAAAAAAAAAATTCCACTATACACTTAAAAATAAAGGCTCCAAAAGGTTTTTTTTTTTTTTTCAGTGTTCATAAATAGCCTTTTTGGAATGGAAAGGTTATGGATGTAAAAAAATTCTTGTGTTGTATATTGTTAATATAACTAAATTTAAATAAGAAAAGCTTGCTGAGGCCCCCTAGTGGGCCCCTGCCCCCTGGTTGAGAACCACTGTTCTAAATCTTTAATCTAACAGATTAAAAAATTATTTGCAGACAAATGTGTATTGTACCTATTCATGAATTTCTCTACAGAATAAAAATGTTAAAGGGATATTTAACCGAAAAATGAAAATTCTGTCATTACTCACCCTCATGTCGTTCCAAACCTGTAAGACCTTCGTTCATCTTCAGAACACAAATGAAGATATTTTTGATGAAATCCGAAAGCGTTCTGGTCCTGCATAGACAGCAACGCAACTACCAAGTTCAAGGCCCAGAAACGTAGGAAATATGCTGCGTTCCAGGCAGGTTTTTGAGCTCGTAAATCACAACTTTAAACCACGACTTTGTAGCGTTCCAGGCAAGTCACGCCAAACTGCCTGAGCGCATTTATTAGTTTTATATTATTATTAATTTGGTTGCAACGTTATATTGTCCTAAACTCTATTTTTCCACCGTGTCCCACTTGCATCAACACCGCACCCGTAGTGGCTGCCGTTGTTTTGCGGGCTATGTTATGTACTCGGAACTGGGAGTACATCGATCTAGTACGAGTTCATGGATGGGAAGTGATGGGTTTGACTGCCTTTCCGGTGCATTTTCACGGGTAGAAGGTTGGAAAAACACGGGTTGCCTGGAACGCAGCAATAGTAAAATAGTCCATGTGACATCAGTGGTTCAACCATAATGTTATGAAGCTACGAGAATATTTTTTGTGTGCAAAGAAAACAAATAATGACTTTATTCAACAATTTCAGTCAAGGTCCTTGCACACGAAAATTCGAAGAGTTCGAAATTCTTGTCTGAAATTTTTGCACGTTAAAAAAATTATTACTATAGGTCATTGCATGAGTTTTTTTCTTTTTTCATTTTTTTCCTATCAAAATCCTTGCTACGGATGCAAAAACGCTGAAAATCGAACCTGACCTGATTTTTTTTATGACGCACAAAAGTTTCGGAGGCAGTCAATTCAATTCAATATGTGCTTTATTGGCATGACAATTGTTACAGTGTATTGCCAAAGCAGAGTGTTTACATTGAGTGTAAAACAGATATATATGCAACAGAAACATGCATGTATATACATTTAAAAAGCAGAACAAATAATTAACATTTTAGAATTCAATGTGGTGTGTGTGTGTGTGTGTGTGTGTGTGTGTGTGTGTGTGTGTGTGTACCTGGTATTCATCACGTTGTGGGGACCAAATGTCCCCACAAGGATAGGAATACCAGTAGATTTTGACCTTGTGGGGACATTTCTCAGGTCCCCATGAGGAAACAGGCTTATAAATCATGCACAATGAGTTTTTTTGATGAAGTAAAAGTATGCACAATCTCCTGTGAGGGCTAGGTTTAGGTGTAGGGTAGGTGTAGGGCGATAGAAAATACGGTTTGTACAGTATAAAAACCATTATGCCTATGGAATGTCCCCATAAAACATGTAAACCCAACATGTGTGTGTGTGTGTGTGTGTGTGTGTGTGTGTGTGTGTGTGTGCGTGTGTGTATGTGGGTGGGCGTATCACTGATTTTTTGACTCCTCCCTCTTTTTGTGACAGGCATCAATGTATCTTGCTGCAGATAAGATACAATCTTGTTTTTCACCTAATAAATATTGAAGTTACATTTTAAAGTCAGGGCAAAGTGTTTCAAATTTTGGATAAAATTTTGTTCTAATTTCTTGATAGTTAGGACAGCTGGTGAGGAAGTGTTGCTCTGTCTCCACTTCCCCATGATTACAGTATGGGCAGATGCGGCTCTCTTTGGGCAGCCAGTGCTGTCGATATCTGCCCGTCTCTATAGTCAGAGTATGATTGCTCAGTCTGTACCTCGTCATTTGTCTTCTTAATTGAGAGTTTTTCACTGATAATCTGCAGTTGTGTAATCTCAATGTAGGGCCAAATAACATTCAAGTTTACTTTGTTTTTCTGTCGTTTCATTCCAATAGGATAGATAATTTTCTTTGTGTGCTTTTATATTTTGGTTGGGCTGAATTTTGTGAATGGATATTTCATTGTCCTGATTCTGGATGTTGTAAGTCATGTTAGTTTGTTTTTGCAGCTTCAGGAGCATCTGAATCAGGGGGCTTTTTTTCAGGGTTCACTTCATGGTTTTTATGGGCTTTAAAATGGTAAGAGTTGGGGTCACTCATTTTTAGGTGTTTCCAAAATTTGATGGCTCATTTTTCAATGCGCATTAGTAGAGGGTATTGGCCTAATTCTGCCCTGCATGCGTTGTTTGGTGTGTTCCTCTGTACTCTGAGAATCCTCTTACAGAACTCAGTATTTGTCCCATTTTTCAAATTCGTGATTTAGGAGAGGACCCCATACTTCACTGCCATACAATGCAATAGGTTCTATGACTGATTGGAATATTTTGAGCCGGATTTTAACTGGTATTTCAATTTGGATAGATTTTTTGATGGCATAAAAGGCCCTTCTTGCTTTCTCCTTCATTTCATTCACAGCCAAATTAAGCTTACCAGTTGCACTTATTTTCAGCCCGAGGTATGTGTAGTATGTGGCATATTCAATTTTGGTCATACCAAGGGTGAAATTGTGTCTCTTTCCCTGACATGTGGGTCTTTTCTGGAATGTTAGTACTTTAGTTTTGTTAGGATTAATAGTCAGGGCCCAGGTCTGACAAAACTTGTTCAGAATGTCTACACTGTAAAAAGTTTTCACCAGTTTCAACTTAAAGATTTAAGTTTAGCAGCTGCCTTAAGATTGTAAGTTAAATCAGCTTAAGTCATTTAAACTCACAAGTTATATCAACTCATTTTCATTGTAATAAGTTAAAATGACTTGTAGTTTTAAGCTGATTTAACTTAAAAACTTGGCAGCTGAACTTAGGTTTTTAAGTTGAATCTGGTGAAAACTTTTTACAGTGTAGGTTCTGAGACAGCAGAACCAGATCATCTGCAAACGTGATTGACACAACGTGAGGTCGTATTTATTTTTTAAAATGGATGATAATTTTGGACTCAGGGTGCAAAGACCTTACCTCACGTTTGTCACAATCTGGCTGGATTGAGGAGTGGAGATGGAGGAGGAGAACCGGAGTAAATAAATATATAGAAGTTTATTAAATAAAACACTGCAAATGAATACAAACAAACAAAAACCGGGAGCAAGAAGGAGCACATGAAACATAAGTAACATTAACGACGGACAGCTGGGAGTGATGAGACACAGACAACAAGGCGTGGTAACAAACGAGATAACAAGATGACGAGGGGGAAATACAAATATGGGCATAGACTAAACCAAATAAGACTAAACCAAAAGTGGGAGAACAAGGATTAAACCAAATAAACTAGAAACAGAGGGGGAAAAACACTGGGAAAACAGAACAGGACAAAATACTGACAACGTTGTGTCAATCACGTTTACACACTGCATCCAAACCTTTCGTCTGTCATAAAAAAACGGATTGGGTTCAATTTTATGGTATTAAAAGTGACTTAAACTGCAATTCATCGACTGGCCGCTAGAGACAGGCTGCAAAAGGGATCAATCCCATAGACAACCCCATGTTAAAATGCAATTTTACAACCAGGTACAAAAAGTGGTTTTGGTCTATATAGCTAATTTTGCCCTTAATGAGAACTGTGAGGGGGGTGAATTTTTTTTATAACTCATTTTATAACTTTGGGCTTCAAAAAGGCTCTTCAGAAACCCGCGGGTGACGTCACAGCCACTACGTCCATGTTTTTTTTTTTACAGTCTATGGAAAAAAATACATATGAAAAATTCTAACTTAGTGTGTTAGTACACCTGGATGCGCTGTGCCTTGTTTACAAGAAGAGGAAGATGCAGATGTTCCTTGGTACATCGGAGACTGACACAGAAATAAAGTAAGTATTTTTGTTCTCGTATTCTCGTAGCTTCAAAAAGTTACGGTTGAACCACTGATGTCACATGGATTATTTTATCAATGTCCTTACTTTCCTGGACCTTGAAAGTGGTAGCTGCGTTGCTGTCTTTGCAGAGTCAGAAAGCTCTCGGATTTCAACAACAGTATCTTAAATTCTGTTCTGAAGATGAATGAAGATCTTAAGGGTTCGGGACAACATGAGCGTGAGTAATTAATGACAGTATTTTCATTTTTGGGTGAACTATAACTTTAATCACACATTTTGAATGAATTGGACTTGCTAATGAAGGAAAAGCAGCCAGCACATGCCCAAAAATGTTTGACTGGTTGTGTATTAGTACAAACAAACATGTAGTTTTTGTTGCTTGCAAAATAGTTTTTGCCCAAAATAAATGCAACATCATATTTAGTCATAAAAGTGATCCTGTCTTTATTAAACTAAGAGAGGCATTAGATGGTTGTGTGTGTCTGTGCACGTGTGGTGTTCTAACAAAAAACATAAGTGCCAGGAGACTGTGGCGACATGTGGCACATCTCCCACACTCTGAACAGGTTGTAATGAGAGCCAGTGGGGTTTCATCGTAGCCTAACAACCCTTGTGTTTGTTTCTGCAAATCTGTCAGGGGTCTGTAGATTGCTGCTCTCTTGATGAATTCACACACTCTGATTTGATTGCCTCTTCACTTTTCCAACTACGTGCTCACACTTGAAAGTTTTATAGCTTATTTTTTTTCTATCAGATATGAATACAAATTTTAAAGCATAGTGTGGAAGGCCTATTTTGAAGGAAATTTTAGTAAACACAACATCATAAGATAATCTGTGACATTCAAAGCTTGATTGACTAAAATGGTACATTGACTTGTCATCAATTCAATTTAATGGTTTTATGCCACCAAAAAAAAAAAAACATGTTTACTAAGATCCTTCTATTATATCTATTGAAACCCACAATAATATTTAAAATATCAGTAAGCTTTATATATGTAATCATGATTTATTGGGTACTTTCAATTGGGAGGTGGCTGTCCCGAACCCTAACCTTTTGAAAATGTTATTGAAATAATTTGTGTATTTTTTAAAGTACCGTTTTGATTATTTTAAAAAGTGAAGTTCAAAAAAATATGTATTTTATATTTTCTTTGTAATTTATAAAACTTTATGTAAAAAACAACGTGGCCCGCATTTTTGTCACTACCGAAACAGTGTATGTTTTAGTCTATTGGCTGAGACTAATTTTAACTACACCCCAACATTTATGATCAGGAAATATTTGTGTCCTTCTCTTTCATGGCCACATGGTGAATAGATAGGCCTCATCATTTTGAGGTAAATGTGTTCAAAAGTCTGAAAAATCTGTGTAACATTAAGGAACTTCAATACTGAACACCATTTTTTCGATAATTAAAAACTTTTTGGGAGTTATTCACAAAAATTTAACATTTCGTTTTTAATGTTAATCCTCAACTTTGAAATCAGTAAGACCAACTTTTTGCCTTTTACCAAAAAAATTGCATTCAGAATACAGTAAATCTTAGAAATTACACTTAAAATATTATTAAAAATGTAATTGTTATTGATTTACCTCAGAAAAAAAATCATAAAATATCAAAAAATATATATGTCTACAATGTAGATGAAGGCAAAATCTTAATAAGTCAATATAACTTTTTAATTAAATTATTATTACTGTGTTTCTGTGGTGACAAGTTTGGGGAGAGGAAAAATATTCCAAAACTTACTGAGTATACAATATGAGAATTAACTGAAATGTGTACCTTGGATATTATACAATTTGCATACAAATAAATTTTTTGGAAATAGACTTTTTTCCCCCCCCAAGACATTTCCAACTGACTTCGGACCAGTTCTGTAGAATGGCCCATATATGATACAAACATTTCTAACCTACAGTGAGCAAAGACATCCACAAGCACTACTGAGTAACATCACGTAACAGCAGGCCAACAAAGTTTCATCATAATCAGTGTCAGACGCTCTGGGGTGAAGAACACTCGATTCCTTGTGGAGAACACCAACAGTTTACCACCTGACAATGAATAATCCAAATTAGCCTACACTAGTGAAGCAAAATTATTTGAGGTTTTTTTATATTAAAGTCATTTATTCCATCCCAACAGGCATATTCACAGAGTGAGAGAATTCATTCATACCACAACAGCAAAATCTCCCAAACCCTAAAAATACCAGCAGTTGCAAAGCAAACATGACTTTTAAAATAGCTGCACAATAGTTATTACGATAACCAACAAATGATATGAACAAACAACAGTAGGACAATTTGGACATAATTAATCTCATGCATGAAATTCATGTTTATGGTGCTTAAAGTGTGATGCAACATGGACATTTATTAGTCTCGTATACTGAAAAGCTATCAGAGATGAGTGAGTGGCCTCTCCCGTCATTGACTAAACACTCTTGGTTGACACCAAAAAGTGACCTGTTGAATTAGTCATATAAATAAAGTTACACAGGGAAAGCTGTAAATAGCTCTTTGAACCGCATCAGTAAATAGAGAAAGCCCACTAACATAAGTAAGCATTGTAATACTGTGCCTACATGATGATGAGAACAACTCTCCGAACAAAAGCACACAACGTTAAGGGTCTTTCTAAAGTCCTTGGTCCCTCTAAACGGTGTGCCGATCGTAAGTTGAAGGTGACAGCTTTCCACGGTTTGCTGGTTTGCCCGTTTCCAAGCGGCTGGCTGTGCAGTGGTAGGAGAAGAGGAAAACAGCCATGCTGAAAATTTAAACTCAGCTCAGCAAGTCTGGTTGGAGGCCAATCCTCTGAAGCACATCCTCCGGCATGCAAAACACAGGGTTCACCGGTTTGATCTGCTCATCTCCCAGCAAAGACAGACCAGCCACACCAAACAGAGTGTGGAAAGGATCCACCTGGATGGAAAGACAAAAGAGAAGCATATAATACTCATAAGAATCAACTGCATAGACTAGGACTGTGCAATTAATCGAAATTCCGCCCCCTTACCCCTTACTTGGTGCGATTTCGCTTCTCCATAAAAGCCTAATTTCACATGCAAATCAGCAAAATCATGTAACGTGACTTTCATAAAACGGAACGTGCTTGATTTATTAATGTGTTTTTTTTGATGTTGTGTTTTAATAGCCCGTTAGAAAACTTGCGCTGTTCTGTGTATGCGCTCAGAGACGGAGCAGATCACAGACATCTAAAGTTATCTTTTAGCTCAAGGTGCCACCAAACGGTCAAATACAAGCAAAAATATTTCAAAATGAGGCGTTTGGTAATTATTCATGTAAACCCTTGTCAGTTATGTCTTAAATAATCATAAACAGTTGAGAATGAAAATACATGTGTAACAGTATATTGGATCCGTGTGGCACTTAAAGCGGCAACAAATGTTCCTTTTGCCGTCTCTGTGCTTAATATTAATAAAAAATAAAAATACAAAGAGAAAAATCACTCACTGCTCTTGAATGAAGGACTTTAGTAGTTTTAAAAAGAAACAAAGCATGTTTAACTATTACAGTGAAGACACTTTTTTTTTAGTTTACATTCAAATAATTACATTAAACTGTAGTAATGTTATGGTGCGTTCACACCGGACGCGACTTGCGCGGAAAAAACGCGCTATTCGCGCGTAGTGGACTGCTTGAACATTTGAGTTTACTCGCGCTATTCGCGCGGTAAAATTTGCGTCATTCGCGCGTGCAAACAACTTCACAACAGACGCGAATTCGCGTCATGGGAGAGGCTTCTGCTGCCTGGCCGCCAGTCTGTTCGTTGCAAAATGGCTGACATGGATTTCGTTGAGAGAGTAGCTGCGCTTTATTTGTTGTGGAAGGCTGAAAAACGTTGTAAAGTTGTTCGGCGTCGTTTCTGGGTCCATCAGATCCTTCAGAGGCGTACCCAGCTTGGTGAGTTTCACCGACTCCTCCAAGAGCTGCGCCTGGATGACGGCCGGTTTCAGCGGTACTTCCGATTGAGCCGGTCCCAGTTTGATGACCTGCTGTCCCGTGTCGGTGGGAGGATTTCCCTCCAAGACACCAACTACAGGCGCTCTATTCCACCTGCAGAGCGCCTGTTCCAAATGTTCCAAATTAAGCACAACTGTGCTGCTTTCATAAATTAATTTATGGATTTGAAATTTGTATAGCTTGTATAGCTCCGGGTGTCCGCACACAGCAACAATGATTTTCTCCTCCATCTTTATTAAAAAATTCAGCCTCCACTCACTGATCACGTCACTACTACAGCGAGCTCCTGATTGGTTACCGCGGCGCGGAATTCCGCCGAAGTTCAGATTTTTGAACTCGCGCGATTCGTGCGAATGGCGCGGCAATCGCTTGAAACGCTTAATGCGCACCGCGCTATTCGTGCGTTTCGCGCCGCCTCATTCGCGCGTTTCGCGCCGCAGGATGGCTATTCGCGTCTTTGCATTGACTTAACATGTAAATCACTCGCGCTTGCCGCTTCATTCTCGTCCGGTGTGAACGCACCTTTAGACTACTTTAGACTTGCATTAAAAAAAGCATTCAGTATTTTTATTTTAAAAGCACTGTTTTTGGGTATCTTTTTTTCTGCTGTAATGCTATCTTTAAAGTAATTACTAGTATAAAGTTTTGGACCCTGTCATAATCGTGTTAAATAATCGTGATTACAATATTGACCAAAATAATCGTGATAATGATTTTCGCCAAAATAGAGCAGCCCTAGCATAGACTGAGAAGCTCTGTTTAAAGATGGCTATGTCCTAGAGAAATGACATGCAAAATATTTAAGCATATGCAAAATTTCATGTAACAAACCCCAGAGAGAGCTTACCATGTCTCCAGGCCTGTCAGCGAAGCCTCCAGTCTCTTCATCCTGGCAAGCAAGAATAAAACTGCGCAGTTTCGCTTTGTCAATCCAGTGAATTCTGCCAATGATCTTCAGCGAGGCAAGAACCCACCAGGAATAGCAGACATCAGGCAGCTGAAATATGAGGAAAATATATCATGCACAGTTGTTTTTGGTCTCTCATATGTAATAACGTCTACTAAATAAATATGCATCATGGTACTCTCATGAACATGCTTCAAAAAGTGGCACAGAAGAGCAGAAATGGTTGAATAAAGTCGCTATTTTAGTTTTGGTAGCTTCATAAAATTAGGGTTGAACCACTGATGTCACATGGAGTATTTTAACAATGTCTTTACTAGCTTTCTGGGCCTTAAGCGTGTCCATGCAGGTTTAGAAAGCTTTCGAATTTCATCAAAAAATACCTTAATTTGTCTTCTGAAGATGAACAAAGGTCTTACGAGTTTGGAACGACATAAGGGTGAGTAATTAATGACGAAATTTTCATTTCTGGGTGAACAATCTCTTAAATATATTTGATCTAAATGACATCTTACCTTCTCTGGTCTCCCATTCAGGCCTCCTGATGGTAACTGTCTTTCACAGAGCCACCAACCCAACAGATCTGCATTTACTTGATGAAGCTGCCCAGTGACTGACAAGAAACCTGTGCAGCAGTAAATCTGGAGACAGGATGAGAAAAACATATTATTACAATGCATAACTACAGTAAAATGGTTTAAAGGTGGGCATGAAATACTTTAAACACCTCACCTGACCAGCATGGGACTCTGAACCAGGCCTACAACCAAACCCACCATCAAAGTTCATACAGGAGAGCACAAACTCAACGGCCTTGTCCATGTTGATCACATCCAACTTGCCCTACACAGAAATGTGTTTTGTTATAAGCATTTAAAACCTTGAAAGGTTGCAGGAAACCACAAAAAAGACCGTTAAATATAATATTTGAATACAAAAGAATACAGACCAATAGTGCCAACGTTGCAACCGCACAAAAGGAAAACCGTGTGTCTATTTCTCCTGTTAAGAAAAAAAAGTAAGCATTCATGAAGTCATACACTTCTAGTCAGAAGTTTTTGAACAGTAAGATTTTTAATGTTTTTTTAAAGAAGTCTTTTATGCTCACCAAGTCTGCATTTTTTGAGCCAAGGTACAGCAAAAACAGTAACATTTTGAAATATTTTAACATTTAAAATAACTGTTTTCTATTAAAATATATATTTTAAATTGTAATTTATTCCTGTGATTTCAAAGATGAATTTTTAGCATCATTACTCCAGTCTTCATTGTCACATGAACATGATCCTTCAGAAATCATTCTAATATGCTGATTTGCTGCTCAAAAAACAAATTACTATTCTTATGGCAAGGCAAGGCAAGTTTATTTATATAGCACATTTCATACACAATGGTAATTCAAAGTGCTGTACATAAAAGGAATTAAAATCATAATAGCATAAAAATCATACAAATTTATAATAATCACAACAATAAAAACAAAATTTAAGAACATTTAAGCTGATTTAAAAAAAATGATTTAAAATTAATTAGCACAGTAAAATGATTATACATAAAATAATGCAATCTGTTCGGACGTAGCACAGTGCTCATTCAATAAATGCACAACTGAACAGATGAGTTTTGAGTCTGCATTTAAATGTGGCTAATGTATTAGCACATGTTAAAAAAAAATTTATGTTAAAAAAAAAAGCTGAGTAGAATTTCTTCAGGTTTCTTTGATGAATAGAAAGTTCGGAAGAACAACATTTATCTAAAATAGAAATCTTTTGTTTTGTTTTATAAAAAATTATAAATGCCTTTATCATCACTTTCGATCAATTTAAAGTATCCTTGCTAAATAAAAGTATTGATTTCTTGACCTAAAATAAAAAATATACTAACTCCAAGCTTTTTAATGGTATAGTGTAGAATCTTACAAAAGGTTTTAATTTTGGATAAATGCTGATCTTTGGATCTTTCTATTCATCAGAAAATCCTGAAGAAAATGTACTCAACTGTTTTAAATATTGCTACTAATAATACAAATAAAAAAATGTTTCTTGAACAGCAAATCCGCATATTAGAATAATTTCTGAAGGATCGTGTGAGACAGACTTACAGTAAGTCTGGAGTAATGAAGCTGAAAATGTAGCTTTGATCACAGAAATAAATTACATTTAAAAATATATTCAAATAAAAATGTATTTTAAATAGTAAAAATATTTACAATATTACTGCTTTTGCTGTATTTTGGATCAAATAAATGCAGGCTTGGTGAGCAGAAGAGACTTCTTTAAAAAAAACATTAAAAA
The DNA here is from genome assembly GCF_049309525.1 of Garra rufa. Classification (NCBI taxonomy): domain Eukaryota; kingdom Metazoa; phylum Chordata; class Actinopteri; order Cypriniformes; family Cyprinidae; genus Garra; species Garra rufa. The sequence continues at coordinate 25,936,312 of NC_133370.1, read as the reverse complement.
TCCTACTATTCAAAAACTTTCGACTGGTTATGTATAATACTTAAAATTGTTTATTCCAGTAAAGACTGAAAATAAATAAATAAATAAATGTACCCCATTTGTCCCCTGCGAATGAGCCATCCTCCTGCTGCAGTCCTTTAACATACTCCACCACTTTGTCCACATCAATGACATTAAGGCTATCATACAAGGACAGAATCTAAAGGGAGTAACACACATTTTTTTCATGGGAGTATTTTTCATAACCAATTATTATGATCAGTATAGTCCTACTAACCTGTACTGCACTGAGAGTGTAGAGAAGATGAGGGTCATGGCCGATGCTGGCGCCGATGCCTCCACAGTCATGCTGACAGGACTTGATGAACTCTATGATCTCCTCACGGTTCATTCGAGACAGCTGACCCATCAGGTCCATTACTGTCAGCCCCCAGTAGATGCCACTCATCCTCAAGTATTCTGACAGCGTATATTCCTGCAGAGGATACCTGAGAATTAAACTCTAATTTTATAGATTTATAGAAGAAAGACCATTTTTGCAAGCTATCAACTTACATAATCATCCTTCTTAGAGCCATAGGCTGCAATATAGTCTGCATGTTTGTCGAGGATGAGGGTGTTTGGAGCATCAGATTTAATGATCACGTCTTTAACCTGGGTCCCCTGCAAAATAAAGTTGCAGTTATGACTTTTTGACAATAAGTTAAAAAACTACAGTCTGACAGAGTCATTTAAAGTCAAGACTGTATGCTGTGCTGAACTGACTGGGCGGATGACATGACATGTTTTTGCTGCTCTCGTTTTTATCTTTTAGTGCGCGCTGTTGTTTTCTTCACAATCGCAGTTAACCACACGCTCTTTCGTTATGGGGAAAACATTATCTCATACACAATTAACTATAACTGTATAAACAAATAACTGTAAAAACAAATGAGTGTGTTTAACATTACCATCCTGGCGGAGAAGCAAGAGAGTGGACTACAGGCTGACTTCAACAGTCACACACATATTACATCATCACGTTCCTCGCCATTTCTACGGATGCCCGTAAAAGACAAAAAGCATTAAACGGCGTCGCTGTGTTATTATAAGAAGCTAAAGTTGATTCAGCAAATCATTGTATGGCACCATGAAAACTTCCTCGTGAACACGAATCTTTACGTTTAATAACCACCAAAGTCACTACACAACTGTATTTTTCAAACATACTTTCATAAAGTCCCATTTGTCTGGATTTGAAAATGTGATTTTTGACTGTGAATAGTGACAAAACCTGCCCGGTTGAAAAAACAGTATATGCTGGTTAGGTAGGTTTTGATGCTGGTTTTAGCTGGTTTATTCTGGTCTTTTGCTGGTTTATGCTGTCCATGTTGCTGGTCAAGGGCCATCATAAACCAGCAAAGGACCAGCATCCCAGCATCAAAAACTACCTTACAGCATATGCAGTTTTTTTCAACAGGGTGTCCACTGAGGTAAAATGAAAATCTTATCAAAAACCCTGAGGTATATAGTTTGTTTAAAGGAGTAGTTCACTCTCCAAACAAAAATTTACAGATAATGTACTCACCCCCTTGTCCAAGATGTTCATGTCTTTCTTTCTTCAGTCGTAAGGAAATTATGTTTTTTGAGCAACATTTTTCTCCATATAATGGACTTCTATGGTGCCCCCGAGTTTGAACTTCCAAAATGCAGCTTCAAAGGGCTCTAAATGGTCACAGCCGAGGAAAGAAGAGTCTTATCTAGCAAAACGATCAGTTATTTTCAAAAAAAAAGAAAAAAAAAATACAATTCTTATACTTTTTAACCTTAAATGCTTGTCTAGCTCTGTGTGTAGAGATTAAAAAGTATATAAATTGTGAATGTTTTTAGAAAATAACCAATCATTTTGCTAGATAAGACCCTTCTTCCTCTGCTGTGATCGTTTAGAGCCCTTTGAAGCTGCATTTTGGAAGTTCAAACTCACGGGCACCATTGAAGTCCATTATATGGAGAGAAATCCTGAAATGTTTTCCTCAAAAAAAACATAATTTCTTTACAACTGAAGAAAGAAAGACATGAACATCTTGGATGACAAGGGGGTGAGTACATTATCTGTAAATTTTTGTTCTGAAAGTGAACTACTCCTTTAAATGTTTCAAGAGAAAACAGCCAGTCAACTGAGTAAGATAAAACTGTGAATGCCAGATTATAAATCATTAGAAAGCAGAGATGAGTACTATTTTAAAAACATATCTGTTCTCTATTTTACAAACTGTAGTTTTAATTTGTACTGTGTATATTTTTTAAATTACTTGGAGTTGGGATAGCATCTAGCTGGATGTTGCAATAGGATGCAGCCAGTCAACTGAGGTAGGCCAACATAAAACTCTGGGGAATGCCAGATTAAAAAAATATAAAAATTGTTGTATTTTTTAATATACAGTGCAGAATTATTAGGCTATTGATATTCTGGTCATATTTATTTGTCCAAGCACATTTTACCAATTCCAAACCACATCAATCTTAATAACTACTATTGATTTTGTATTTAACCATTTATAAGTGATAATTGTCCTTTATGAATGGACGTGAAAAACGTTCAGGTGTGCATATTTATTAGGCATGTTTTCTTTTACAGAGAAAAAGATATTTAACTCAGACTAAAAGTAAAAAAATATTAAATGCTCATGAGAAGAATGCAATACTAATGCAATAATAGAATTTGCAGAGGTAAGGCCATGACATGTGGACAGTGAAATGCTCATTGCATCAGCACGGTCAGAAAAAACAGGTGGAGAGGAAAAGACACAACTGCAAAAAGATTAAGGTGAAGAATTAGGTGTGAAACCATCAGAAACAATTTAGTCTCCAGTGCCACCATTTTCCAGAACTGCAACCTATACCTGAAGTCTCCAGAAGTGCAATGTGTCAGGTTCTAAGAACTCGCTGAAATGTTGTGAAATACATGAAGACTTTTTATGTATGGTTTATAGACAGATACGTTGAGAGTGGTTTTTCAAGGACCAGCATCACATCCTCTTGTACCACTGTTTGAAAAGTGTATCTTCCAGAATCTGACAGTAAGTTTTTGGGAGTTATTTTTTAGTCTATCTCTGCAAGACACTTTTCAGGATAGGAGACAAAAAATGAACTCCCAAACCTTACTGTCAGATCTCGGAAGATACATTCTTCAAACAGTGGTATAAGAGGATGTGATGCTGGTCCTCCAAAAGTCACTCTCAACTGATCTGTCTATAAAGCCTATACAAAAAAAAAAAAAAAACAGTTATGTATTTCACAACATATTATTCTTATTGAGGGTCTTTTTTTTTTCCTCTGAGAACCTGACACATCTGCACCTGCACTTTTGGTGACTCTAGGTAGGTTGCAGTTCTGGAAAATGCTGGCAATGGAGACTAAATGGTTTCTGATAGTTTTAAACCTTCATCTTAATTGACTTTTCTCCACCTGTTTTTTTCTGACCGTGCTACCCAATAAGCCTTTCCATTGCTCAATGGACATGCCTTAGCTGCATTAGTATTGCATCCTTCTCGTGGGCATTTAATAATATTTGACTTTTAGTCTGAGTTAAATCTTTTTCCCCTAATTTTTTCTGTAAAAGAAAACATGCTTAATAACAACGCCTGAATATAAGGCATTTCCAGCCTTCATGTACAATTATAAATCACTTTATTACTATAGTAGTTAAGATTGATGTGGTTTGTAATTGGTGAAAATGTACTTGGGGGGAAAAAAAAAAAAAAATAAAATAAAAAATATACAACCAGAAAATCAACCTGCCTAATAATTTTGCATGCACTGTATAACATGTAGTTTGAATTAATAACACATATGTCATTTAGTAGAGTAACAACAACCTGAATGTTGCAAACTGAGGTAAAATAAAACCCTGGTGAATGGAAGATTAGAAATGTAAAAAGGCACAGGTGACTAATTTTTTTATTTTATAAATATATTTTGTAGGCCTGTCAGCAATTTAAAATCCTTCAAATAAGGTTAATTTAAGTTAACATGCGCTAAGAATGAACAATACCTCGACAGCATTTATTAATCTTAGTTCATATTAATTTCAACATTCACTAATGCATTAGTGAAATCAAATTGTGTTTAATAATGCACTGAACTTACATGACCTAACACTGAACAAATAAATGTATTCATTGTTTGTTCATAATACATTAATGTTAACAAATGACACCATTAAGTGTTACCAAATAATTTACTGCAAATAATAATTACTGAAGCATGTTAAATTGTCATTAGCATATAAGCTTAAAAAAAAAAAAAATTCATACAAAGAAAATTAATTTTATCCCAGATTGTTTATCTGAACTGCTTTCAATATTTTTTGTTACAATGTGGAGAAACTTAGAACCAGCAATTTATCGATTTTGCCAAGTTTCAGTTCAATTAGGGCATCAAGTTGTAATTTCTGAAAGTAATAAATTGTATTATAAATGTATAATCTGTATTAAAAGAAAAGTCAGTCAAAAAAAATGAAAATTTTCTGCCACTGTAGTCACCCCTCAGGCCATCCATTTTTGGGGGCTCTAAAGAAGAGAACATCTTAAATGGCTTCAGGATTTAAGATATAAATCTTCATTTTGGTTTAGTTAACATTACCAATTATTTTTGTTTTTAGTTGTTATTTACTTTCTGCACCCTATTAGCAAGATTTGGGACATGTAACCATTTAAAAATTCTGATTTGTGTGATCTCAATATATAAACAAATACACATTTTTAGCTAAATTGAAGATATCACTCAGTATAAACTATTGTATTTTGGGACCAAGTGTTGATTCATTTATTAAATAACCAAATATTTACCAGAAATTTAATAACTTCAGTGATAGCATTGAATTGACAAATGCAGTAAAATTTTACAATTTGCGTTAAAAAAAAAAACCAAAGTGATTACAATGAGGTCGGTACTCATCTACCCAACATTGTAACGAAGCTAAATATTACATTTTGTAGGGAAATAATTAACATTTTTAAAGTGGGGTATGGATATTTGAGCAAGAAAACGACTAAAATGTTTAAGCAGATTTATTTTCATTTTAAGGACATAAGTTACAAAAAGAATACAAGGAAGAACTGTGTAACTTTGTTACTTTGTTTAGCTCAACATTTGATCAACTTAGTTGTTCAAAGATAGCAAGGCATGCTGATATGACAAAAGGCAACTGGAGCTCTGTGAAGGCAATTCACAATCGGTGAGACACAATCCTGAGATCTATTGATCAAAAATATCTTGTACAAAAGACGGTTAACCGAACAATTTGCTTATGGCAGAGGTTTAAAGTTTTACTGTTTGTACTTCCCAAGGTGTTCTCTTGAGATGATGAGCCTTTGGATTTGCGCAGTCCCCTCGTAAATCTGTGGATGCAGACAAAAGTCACATTTTAGCATCACCAAAGAATTCAAATAACTGCAAGTCGGGTCTACAATCCTTACCTGGTAAATCTTAGCATCTCTCATCAGCTTCTCCACAGGATATTCACTATTGAAACCGTTTCCACCAAAGACCTGGACGGCATCGGCGGCACACTGGTTTGCAATGTCTCCAGCAAAAGCCTTGGCAATCGAGGCATAGTAGGTGTTCCTGCGGCCCTGGTCAACTTCCCAGGCTGCTCTCTGATAAGCCATCCTGGCAAGCTCCACTTTCATGGCCATTTCAGCCAGAATGAATGACACTGCCTGGTGCTGGGGGTCGGACATCAAACGCAGCTGTCTTACTAACTTCATGGCATCAGTTTGGGTTGCCAAACTTGTCTATTAAAAGAGAAACCTACCTCTGCAATAACCTTCCCAAAGGTCTTTCTTTCCAAAGCATACTTCGTGGCCTCTTCCAGTGCTCTCTGTGCAAGTCCTACGGCACCTGCAGCCACCTGAAAAACATCAAGAGCTGGTTGACATGACACCATGATGTATTAGACAAAGGCAATTTAATAAGGACACTTACTGGAGGTCTGGTCTTGTCAAATGCTCCCATGGCAATCTTGAAGCCAGCTCCTTCTCCAATCAAAACATTCTCCTTTGGGATTCTAACATCCTCAAACGTGATGCCCCTGGTGTCGGAGCATCTCTGGCCCATGTTCATTTCCTGTTGAACAGAAGAACATCATAGTGTTAAAGGAGAAGTTGACTTCCAAAACAAATTAACAGATAAATTCACTCATTTGAGACAAAGATTTCAGATTTTTTTTCCGTATAGTGGGCTTCAATAGTGCACACGAGTTTGAACTTCCAAACTGCAGTCTAAATGCAGCTTTAAGGGGCATTCCAGGTCAAATCTCATTTTCTCCCCTTCAAAATCATCCTACATCGCTGCAGAAGTACCGACCCAGTGTTTACAAAGTGAACGCGCAGGAGGATCAAACACCCTTTACAAAAAGGTAAAACAGCAATGTAAGAAGATTCTGAAGTTGGAGAAAATGAGATGGGAGTTGACATACTCTGTCATTAACCGGAACACACAGAGTTCACGCAGAATGTTTGAGGTTAAAAAGTATATAAATTGTAAGTGGTTTTTTTATAAATTAACGGATCATTTTTCTAGATGAGACCCTTCTTCCTCAGATGGGTTTAGAGCCCTTTGAAGCTGCATTTAGACTGCATTTTGGAAGTTCAAACTCGTGGGGGGGAAACCATAGAAGTCCACTATATGAAGAACATTCCTGAATTTTTCCACAAAAAACAATTTCTTTACAACATTATTAATATAGTGTACAAGTATTGTCTGAGCGCAATCAGACTGCATTTGTCAGCAGCTTGTACCTTTCTGCCAGGCTGGACTCCTGGGGTGTCAGCTTCAACGATAAAGCCTGTGAAAGCCTTGCTAGCAGGGGCTTTGGGATCAGGATCTGTGCGGGCCAGCAGGAAGTACCTACAAAATCAAACAGAAGGTTTGTAATGGATCCACAACACAGTTACTTAAAGAATTAAGTTTCACCTACCAGTTTGCCTTTCCTCCATTGGTGATCCACATTTTCTGACCAGTGACCACATACTCGTCTCCTTTCTTAACAGCCCGGGTCTTTACCCCAGCCACATCAGAGCCTGCTCCTGGCTCAGTCACACAGTACGCCTGTCCACAAAGTCATATATTGATAAGCAAAATTGTGTGCTCATGTACTACTATAGGAAATGCTACAGAAATCATAAAAATATGGAGGATTAGAAAAGGGATGTCACACTTACACACATTAGTGGTTCTTCTGTCATTCTGCCCAAATATTTCTTCTTCTGGGCAGCATTACCAGCAATAATGACGGGCATTTGCTGCATGGAAAAAAAACACATTAAAATATAACTTATAGCAATATGTTCTGGCACAAGTTCCATGCACAAGTGACCAGTTAATTTAAAGGGATAGATCAGCCAAAAATGAAAATTCTGTCATTAATTACTCATCCTCATGTCATTCCAAACCCATTCTCTTTTAATAGACATCTTCAGAAAACAAAGATATTTTTGACGGAAATCCAAGAGCTTTCTGACTCTCGATAGATAGCAAGGATCCTTTTACATTCAAGGTCCAGAAAGGTACCAAGAACAAAAATAGTCTGTGACATCAGTGGTTCAACCATACCTTTCTGGACATTGAAAAAGGTAGGACCCTTGCTGTCCATGGAAGGTCAGATAGCTCTCAGATTTAGTCAAAAATATCCTAATTTGTGTTCTGAAGATGAATGAAGGTCTTACGGCTTTGGAACAGCATGAGAGCAAGTAATAAATGACAGACATTTCCTTTTTGAGTAAACTACTACTACTTGAAGACTACTAGTTCATAAAACTTCACTTACTCCCAGAGAGTTTGCCTCAATGGCTGTCTGTACTCCAGTGCAGCCAAAGGCCAGCTCCTCTGTGATGAGACAGGCATCAAATATGCCCAGACCCATTCCACCTGGAACATATGGCGATATCCAACAACGTCAAATTTATAGGCATAGTACTCATGTTGTACCAAACTTCTATGACTTACTTTGTGCCATCAAACACAAAATGTACATTTGTTAAGAATATCTTGGACACTTTTCAATATCATAAAAAAAAAAAAAAAAAAAAAGAAAAAAAAAAGACAGAAGTCTGAGGTTGCCTAGTCAGAGTCTTAGATGCCATGCCCACAGACTACTGGTTGAACATCTGATGCGTAGGCACTAGAGATGTAATGGTATTAGCAATATTATGGTGTCCCGATAGCAAAACTGTCTTGATATCGTCGTGGTCACATGACAGTATGAAACGATAGGGCTTCCAGAGCAAAAAGTGTAGTTTTTAATATATTTAAACTAACATAACATTCTAACATAAACAGTCTTTAAAATTGTGTTTCGGGCCATTATGCTCTGGCATAGTACCTGTCAAACAAACTAAACCACTTCGTTCAGGCGATCAGCTTGTGATCCAATGTTTTGCAAACCTAAGAGCGGCTCTGAGCTCTCAAAGTACATTAGATAGATTTTTTCCATTTACATCCCTATTAAACACAAAATGGGAAACACTTTGGGCTTTCAAAGTTATCTGAATCCTTGTTTGAATTCTACAGGATTTTTGGAAGATGCGCGTCAAGTACTTTGATGGCTCACCTGGAAACAAATCCTTAGTGAGGCCAAACCCCCCTCACAAAAGACAGCCATCATGTTTACAACTATGACAGTAAGTGCTTGTCAGGATCAATTGAAAAATCTAGCTTTTAAAGGTGTGAATTTCGACAGACATTCTTGAATAAATGATTGGCCGCAAGCTGCCCATCGACTTTAGGAAAGGACAAAAAGTGGGGCCAAATATGGCGTTCCATACTCGGAATTTGTACTCTGCACTTCATCCATCCAAGTGTACACAAACAGTGAGTAGTGAACACACTCCTAAACATGAAACTCAACAGAATGAACTCTAATTGTTATACATGTCAGTAAGATGCCCTCTTGGAAGCCCTTGGTCAAAACTGCAATGGAGTCCAGACCTTCTGCCATCAGTCTAATGGTCTGGCTATGCAAGACTAGATGCTGCCAAGCTCTGAAATTACAGAAAAAGCAGCATAAAAGGGTTTCATATGACAGCTGCGCTACATTTTAGCTCATAGCACGCTAAATATCAGTCTGTTCCAAAGCTTTTGTATGGTTTCAAATACAAGTTGGCATAGCACAAGTCATATGAAATACTTTTATGATAACTTTTTATGGTGCTTTTATGGTATAATTGCATAGAAACCAGCAATTAGTAGTACATTAAATGTCTCATTTTGTGTTTCACAAAAGTCAGTCATATAGGTTTCAGAATTAAATCAAGGTGAATAAATAACAGAATGATCATTTTTGGGCACCAGTCTTTAAAAGAACCTACCACAGTCCTCTGGAATATGTCCATTCATTAGACCCAACTCCCATGCTCTCTTAATGAGAGGAAATGGATACTGCAAGGAGGAAATCAGATTTTTTTTTTTTTGCAAATCTAAAAATATGCAAATGCAAAATGGTGAACAGGTGGATTTAGATAACCTACTTCACCACTTTTGTCATATGACGGGGCAGCAGGGACAACCTCCTCCCGTGCAAACTTTCTTGCCACCTCCTGAAACTCTTTCTGCTGCTCAGTTAGTTCTGTTAAATAGATATAGTGTGTTGGAATGGTGTAACAACACTTTGGTATTTTTAAATAAAACATAGTAAGTAGAGGATGATTATACATACCAAAGCTGAAGCCTCCATGACCTTCTCTCAAGGCAGCAACAGCTGCTTTAGCACTAGCTTGAGGGCCAGTACTCTGAAACCGAAGTCCAGCCTGAAAACCTGCCCTTAAAACCTGTTAGAAATGAATAAATACCCATCATTACACATTTCTCCACTGACCAAAGTTCTACCACAAGATTTAGCACAGTGCACATACAGCAAACAAGGAAGTGATCCAAATGATAATCAAACTAGCCCATTTACAACATTGCACGTAATCACTTTTATATTATTTTAATTGTATAAAATAAAATCGACAACACGATATGTAACGTTACATCATGACAAGATATGGTTTAAGCACTTTTGTTTAAAGGCAGGGTAACAAAAGTCAAAGTTAATCTACGTGCAGACGAAAACTTTCTCAACTTCACCAATTAACACGTTAACGTGTAAGAAAACAACATTATCCCAGGTGCAATGATTTTCTTACTAATTGCGTAGACTAGCTGTAGGAGTTCATCTTATCTAACGTTACCTATCTAGCACTAGACTAGCCATCTCTCAATTTGACATTAAAATGGCAAGTATGTGCAAAATAAAAACTGTTAACGTCAACAAAAATGCGTATTTACCTTATTAAACATCATCGTCGTCATTTCTTGGTGACAACGCTCAGCTCCTTCAATGCCCTTACGACGTTCACCCTAGAAAACATGAAGTACCAACCAATCATCGGCCGCTCTTTTATCACGTGATTAATCACCGTAGCTCCAATGACTTTTGCCCTACTTTTATTATGTAACGTCAGCGATGGTATTATATATATTAAATATTACATCTAGTTCTTCACATCGACACCTTAATAGACTTAAGAGACGTACCCTTTTTATATTTAGTTTAAAAAATCTTGCTTCAGCCTACGTTTTGGTTTTGCATTAATCAGCTAACTGAATAAAAGTTAGTAATACATTCAAATAGTATAATACTTAATTATTAATAATATCAACTAAATGTATTTATAAACTTGACAAAAACAAAATATGTAAGCTTAGAGAGGGCTTAAAAGGTCTGATGCCTTTATTTTAATTTAGTTATCCTAATAATTCTGTTAAAAAGTAGGATTTTCAAAAAAGAAATGTCATTTTGTAATATAAGAAAACTATTAAAATACCAAATGCTAAGAAATACACTCCCAGTCAAAAGTTTTTGAACAGTAAGATTTTTAATGATTAAAAAAAATTCTCTTCTGCTGACCAAGCCTACGTTTATTTGATTCAAAGTACAGCAAAAACATATATTTACTATTTAAAATAACTGTTTTCTATTTGAATGTATTTTAAAATGTAATTTTTCCTGTGATTTCACAGGAAAGCATCATTGCTTCAGTCATTGATCGAATGATCCTTCAGAGATATCCTTCAAATATTTTGATTTGCTGCTCAAAAAATAAACATTTATTATTATGTTGAAAACAGCTAAGTAGATTTTCCCTCAGTTTTTTTATGCAGAAAAACTGCATTTATTTGAAAAGAAACTTTTGTAACATTATCAATGTATTTATCATAACGTTTGATCAATTTAAAGCATTCACGCTAAATGAAAGTTTTAATTTCTATATTTTTTTCCAAAAGTGTATAATGTTATAAAAGCTTTTTATTTCATATAAATGCTGATCTTTGGACCTTTCTATTCATCAAAGAACCCTGAAAAAAATGTAATCAACTGTTTTAAATATTGATAATAAAAATAATAATAAATGTTTCTTGAACAGCAAATCAGAATATTAGAATGATTTCTGGAGGGCGTCTCTGAAGACTGGACTAATTTTGCTGAAAATTTAGCTTTGATCACAGGAATATATTACATTTTAAAGTATATTCAATTAGAAAACAGTTATTTGAAATAGTAAAACAAAATTGGACTGTTTTGCTGTACTTTGAATCAAATAAATGCAGCAGAAATGCATTAAAAATCTTACTGCTTAAACGTTTGACTGGTGGTGTATGTATATTAGTGTAAATTATGTTAATAAACAAAACAGAAATAAATAAATAAATAGATTTCAACATCTTCAGTTTTATTCAGTTTGTACAGTTTTATTTAATTCTTGATTGACAAAATGTAGTGTAACAGGCAGTGTGTCCAGTAGGGGGAATGAGTAAACACCATAGACTGTGGTAAACACACATGGGCGGATCGCCCTTTAGACCGGTGGAGATACATAGCTGTCTTGACAGATGCCAGTATCCGTGAGAAAGCTCTGGCGGGAGTAACAATGCTCAACTGTATCTAGACTTGTCGTACGGTTCGTTAATTCCATAGGGTCTCACTAAAAGCTGACAAACCGGAAAATAAAGGGAAAGCATATGTGAGTGTAATGCTCGCTGACGGCCGAACCGCTAAGTGTTGGTGTTGTTGACACATCCTTAGCTAGCTCTCCGGCTAGCGCACTCAAACTTAAGGAGGAGATGTCTCCGGACGACAACCCTCACACCCTCCTGGGAAGGATACGGTTTTTAAACAAGTGCATTGAATGTTTCCGAAAAAGTCAACCTCTGCCGGAGTCCCTGTGTTACGTGCCGAAAGAGGTTTGCTATAAAATCTGTAAGGACTCGTCGTCGGGCTCCGCTTCCGCGTCCTCGTCAACAGCTGGCAACTCAGGTGGCAAGAGTGTGGTGTCCGTGTGGGAAAGCCCACATCAGGCTCCACACAAGAAATCATGCAAGTGTAACATCGAGCCTAAAAAAGGGACATGCATACGGACCACAGGGGAAGAGTACTGCAACAGCCATGGTCTGTGGGTCAAAATAAGCAAGGTATGCACTATTTGCATGACGTGTTGTTGATAACTGGTGTCAGAAGCAGTTTTGAGTGATCTGCTGTATCATTATTGCTATTATTAGTATACAGGACTTCCTGGTCCGTGACGTCACGGCATGGGTTGTGTTGGTGTGTTTGTGTAACTCAGAATCTTCCACTCTTCCCATCAATGGGTATTCAAATGTGAGTCAGCCTGTTTTGTTTGTCACAGTGTTTTTTTTTTTGCCTGCTCTGTTCATCACAGGAGCAGCTGGAGGACTATCGGCCTGGCCTGGACATAGAGGAGGGCTGGATCCTGGTGTGTAAACACACAGAAGGTGGAGACAGGCTTGTGCCTGTGGAATCTCCCGACACTATTAGCCGCCAGCAGCAACTGTTTGGATATGACCACAAGCCTTGTAGCAGGTTTGTGTCACTATTGGCCACAAATCTCTAATTCACTGATGCATTTTGTATTTACTTCAGTTCACTGAATTGTAAAATTGTGGTCGAAATGTTCAAAAATCTGTGGTCAGTATTTTTATCTTTTTTTTTTTAAAGAAATTAAAATTATAGTTCATCCAAAAATGAAAATTCTGTGATTAATTACACTCATTTTGTTCCAAACCCGTAAGTCTGAGAGCTTTCTGACCCTTCATAGACAGCAACTGACATGTTCGAGGCCAAGAAAGATAGTAAGGACATTGTTAAAATAGTTCATGTGTCATCAGTGGATCAACCATAATTTTTTGAAGCTATGAGAATACTTTTTGTGCACAAAGAAGACAAAAACAACAACTTTATTCGTGTTCACATTCGACATGCGTTGATGAGAGTACCACGACACATTCATCAAAAATATATTCATTTGTTCATTTGTGTTCCAAAGGTCTTACGGGTTTGGAACGACATGAGTGAATATTTAATTATTGGCTTTTCATTTTTGGGTGAACTATCACTTTAAAGGGGTCATCCGTTGCCCATTTTCCACAAGTTCATATGATTTTTTAGGGTCTTAATAAAAAGTCTCTAATATACTTTGGTTAAAAATTCCCAATAGTAGTATAAAAAAAACACCCTTTTACCTTGTCAAAATCAGCTCTGCAAAATTTCAGCTAATTTTAAGACATGGCCCCTTTAAATGCCACTGAGCTCGGCTCGCCCCGCCCCTCTCTGCTGAGGGATTAGGATCAAGAGGTCCTCGCTGCAGGCTGTAGCGCGATGACGTCACTGGATCAGTCCAATACGTAATGGACGTTTTAGGCGCGTGCACAGTGGTTTGTTTTGCCGACGTCATAGACACATGCGCAGTAGCGATCTCTGAATATAATGCGCATGTGCTGATTTAAAGGGACAGTATTGTATTGTGATGACATTCTAACCTGTGTATTAGCAGTGATGAATATTAATAAGTAATTATTGATGAATAATAATTTACACAAATGTGATGCTATCTACACAGGCAAAATGTTAAAGTTTTAAAATTAAAGTGACATCCTACTTGGAGCTGTTCTCGTCCTCGAACTGGGAATTATGCTTTTTCTATGGCAACACTATCAATGCCTGAACAGAGCCTACGTTGGTCAGGTGGTACAGCGGTCACATGGTACAAATCGTAGCTCACAGAAGACTCCTAGTTCACAAGTTGTAATTACATGTTCATTAAAAACATAATGTTACAGAATATTTGTTCCAAGAAAATGCTGTTCTTTTACATTTTCATTACTCAATGAATCATTACAAAAATGATTATGGTTTCCACATAAATATTAAATTGTTTTCAATATTGATAATAAGCAAATTGTCTTGAGCACCAAATCAACATATTCAAATGATTTCTAAAGGATTGTATGACACTGAAGACTGGAGTAATAGCTTCTGAAAATTCAGCTTTGCCATAACAGGAATAAATTAAAATATTTTAACATATTAAAATAGATAACAGCCATTTTTAATTGTAATAATATTCAAAAAAAATTCTCAATTTTTAATTGTTTGTTTAACGCGACCTTGATGAGCATAAAAGACTTAAGATTCTAAGAATTCTAAGAATAATAAAATTCTACAGAACACAGATCTTTGAATGATAGTATAGCTTTATAGCAGAAAATTATTTTGTGGTCTTAAAGGAACACTCCACTTTTTTTGGAAATAGGCTCATTCTTCAACTCCCCCAGAGTTAATAAGTTGATTTTTACCGTTTTGAAATCCATTCAGCCATTCTCCTGTTCTGGCGATATCACTTTTAGCATAGCTTAGCATAGATCATTGAATCCTATTAGACCAATAGCATCGTGTTCAAAAATGACCAACGAGTTTACATATTTGTTGTATTTAAAACTTGACTCTTCTGTAGTTATATCGTGTACTAAGACCGGTGGAAATGCAAAGCTGCGAGTTTCTAGGCTGATAAGATTAGGAACTACACTTCCATTCCGGCGTAATAGTCAAGGAAGTTTGCTGCCGTAATATGGACGAAGCAGGCGGAGTATTATCAGAAATGAGTTCCCAGGTAGTTTAGCATTTGCACATGTGCAAATGCTTAATTATTCACCCTTATGTCATTCAAAACCTGTAAGACCTTTGTCTGTCTTCAGAACACAAATTAAAATATTTTTGATGAAATCAAGAGCTTTCTGACCCTCCATAGACGGCAAGGGTCCTACCATGCTCAACGTCCGGAAAAGTACCATGAACACTGACAAAATAGTCCATTTGATTCATGTGTGGTTCAACAGTAATTTTATGAAGCTACGAGAATACTTTTTTGTGCACAAAGAAGACAAAAATAACTTTATTAAAAATAGCTTTATTTTAAAAAGTTCTTCTTTTCCATGTCCGTATTTGACATGCGTTGACAAGAGTACCACAACACATTCATCAAAAATATCGTACCGTAATTTTATGAAGCTACGAGAATACTTTTTGTGTTAATGATGTCCTTACTACCTATCTGAGCCTTGAATGTGGTAGCTGCATTGCTGTCTATGCGAGGTCAGAAAGTTTTCGTATTCAATCCAAAAATTTTTAATTTGTGTTCAAAAAACAAATGTAGGTCTTACGGGTTTGGTACGACATGAGGGTGAGTAATTAATTATTAACAGAATTTCATTTTTGGGTGAACTTTCTCTTTAAGACTATATTCAGCTTAATACTTGAAATCACAGTCTGTGTGAAACATGTATATTAAGATATTAAAGAGTGGATTGTAAATATCTGTATTCTGACAATTCAATGGATGTAAAGTACCAACATTTTTCCTGAATGGCTTTGTAGGTGGGAGCAGGTGGTGGATGTGGAAAACTCCTTACACATGGGTGCCAAACCCAAGGTGGCAGAGCCAGACGAGACCGCTGTTCGCAAGCTGAGGTGAGTGGATGCATTGTCACACAATATTAAAGGAAAAAACAACATGTTTGCACCACATGGCTTGTATTTGGTGAACAATTATATAATCAATATATATGAATATTAATGCATTTTTTAGGGATGTAATGATACTGTAAGTAATTGATTGCCTGTATGAAGTGCGTCCTTTGTTTTGAAAACATGCAGCAAAAACAGATTTTATGAAGGGATTAAGCTACATTGTGCTTTCTGTTTTAGTTAGTTTGACAGATACTGTGCCAAAGCATAATGGCCCAAAACACAACTTTAAAGAGCTTTTATGTTAGCATAAGAATTTTAAATATATTTTAAAAACTACACTTTTTGCCCAGAAGACCTTTCATTTCGTATCGTCATTTGACCATGATAATATTGAGACTTTTGAGAGTTTTGCTATTGCGATACCATGATATTGATAATTCCATTACATCCCTAGAGATCAGAAAATATAAAACATGCTTGTCGTAGCAGAAGTGTATCCAACATGTACAGTATGAATAGTCTGCCTTATCCTTTGGACTGTATGCAAAATCTGTCTTCCAGGTATGTGCCTCCTACGTGGACGTTTGAATGCGATGAGGACCTTGTACACTATTTTTATGACCACATTGGGAAAGAAGATGAAAACCTTGGCAGTGTGAAGCAATGCGTGACCAGCATTGATGTGTCTTCTAGTTCGGTATGTGAGGCCTTAGTTTTATTCTAAATTATATTGAAGAGCAGAGAGCCGTGAACATATCAGGTGTTCTAGACTAGTAAGTGAGTTTTCTGTTTGAAGGAGGACCCCAGTGGTGGCGCAAGCTGCTTGACAGATGGAGACACAGAGACATACTGGGAGAGCGATGGCATGCAGGGACAGCACTGGATCCGGCTGCACATGAAGAGAGGCACTGTGGTCAAGTAAGGACAACTGATCTGCTAGTCACCTTTGGGACTGTCTAAACTGACATTTTGCAAGTGAAATCAGATCTGATCATTCAGATTGGGACATGTTCCAAAAAATTTGATTTTTATTGGATTTCTAACTATATGATTATATTATATAAACTATGTTTTTTGCTCATCGGGCTACAGAAAACTAAACTTGAGTTGAGTCAGATTAAAAAGAGCTGATCATAAACAAAATATATTATTTTCTCTTCCTTTAGCAAACTGATATTAACAGTGGACTCAACAGATGATAACTACATGCCCAAAAGAGTGACTGTATATGGTGGTGAGGGAGACAATCTCAAGAAATACAGTGATGTAACCATAGATGAGTAAGTCATTTTTATTATTTAAATCCTAACAATCTTTTCTGCTGTAATATTTTATTTGGAAAATATTTTTCTTCTGAAATAAATGTCACTTTGATATTTTGTTATCTAATGTAATAACATTCATGCATTACATTTTTAAATGTGGTTTAAAAGTCTAATTACTTTTACTTTGGGCCAATTACCATTTTATATATATATATAAGCTGTAGGAGAAGAACTATTTGCAAGTTATATACAGTCAAGCCCGAAATTATTCATACCCCTGGCAAATTCTGACTTAAAGTTACTTTTATTCAACCAGCAAGTTTGTTTTTTTTTGACGAGAAATGACACAGGCTTCTCCCAAAAGATAATAAGACAATGTGCAAGAAGCATCATTGTGGAAAAAAAATATTACTCGTCTTTTATTTACATTTGAACAAAAAGTGGCATGTCCAAAATTATTCATACTCTTCTCAATAATCAATAGAAAAGCCTTTATTGGCTATTACAGCAATCAAACGCTTCCTATAATTGCTGACCAGATTTTTGCATGTCTCCACTGGTATTTTTGCCCATTCATCTTTAGCTATGAACTCCAACTCTTTCAGATTGGAGGGTTTTCTTGCCATCACCCTGATCTTTAGCTCCCTCCACAGATTCTCAATTGGATTAAGTCAGGACTCTGGCTGGGCCACTGCAAAACGTTAATGTTTGGCCAGCACAGGTGTCACTTTTGGCTTCTGACCACGTCCTCTGAGATTTTTCACAGTGCGGAACGTCTTGTATTTTTTAATAATACTTTGCACTGTAGCTACTGGAACTTCAAAAGATCTAGATATGGTCGTATAGCCCTTTCCTGACTTGTGAGCAGCCATAATGCACAGCTGCAGGTCCTCAGTGAGCTCCTTTGTCTTAGCCATGACTGTCCACAAACCAACAGCAGAGAGCTTCTGTTTTTCACCTGTTGAGTTGATTAAAACAGCTGTTCCCAATGAATCAGGATAATTAGGATGCTTTAGAACAGCTTGGACCATTTGGAATAGTATAAAACTTTGGATTTTCCCATAGACTGTGACAGTTTGCAAAGGGTATGAATAATTTTGGACATGCCACTTTTTGTTCAAATGTAAATAAAAGCTGAGCCTGAGAAATATTTTTTTCCAAAATGATGCCTCTTGTACATTGTCTTATTATTTTTTGGGAGAAGCTCGTGTCATTTCCGGTCAAAATAAAACTTGCTGGTTGAATAAAAGTAACTTTTAAGTCAGAATTTACCAGGGGTATGAATAATTTCAGGCTTGACTGTATATGTGACCCTGGACCACAAAACCATTCATAAGGTTAAATTTGACAAAACTGAGATGTATACATCATATGAAAGCTCAATAAATAAGCTTTCTATTGATGTATGGTTTGTTAGGATAGGACAGTATTTGGCCGAGATGCATCTATTTGAAAATCTGGAATCTGAGGGTGCAAAAAAATCAAAATACTGAGAAAATCACCTTTAAAGTTGTCCAAATTAAGTTCTTAACAATGCATATTACTAATCAAAATTTACATTTTGATATGTTTACAGTAGGAATTTTACAAAAAATCTTCATGGAACATGATCTTTACTTAATTTCCTAATGATTTTTGGCATAAAAGAAAAATCAATCATTTTGACCCATACAATGTATTTTTGGCTATTGCTACAAATATACCCCAGCGACTTAAGACTGGTTTTGGGGTCCAGGGTCACATATGTAAAGGTTATGTAAGATTCTGAATATTACAACACTACTGATTTATTTCTGCCACAGCAACTTAATTGGAGAGGTTTGTGTTCTGGAGGACATGACATCACATTTGCCCGTCATAGAGATCAGGATTGAGGAATGCAGAGGTACGATTCATCTGACATGGCATGTGAAGCCAGACTCGTGACCAGTCATCTTGATTCATAATGTTTATTTTCTGTAATTATATTTTGCTGTAGATGAGGGAATCGATGTACGGATCAGGGGTCTAAAGATCAAATCATCCTGCGAGCGTGACTTGGGCCTAAATGCAGATGTGTTCCAGTCCCCCAACCTAGTGCGCTACCCGAGGTTGGAGGGCACACCCCCTGATGTCCTCTATCGCCGCGCACTGGTCATTCAGAGGTAACACCCAGAAATATCTGACTTCATAAGGCCTATATATGAACTTTTAGCAGTACTCAATGGGTTTTTTTGTGTGTGTTTGTAGGTTTATCACACTCCTGGACAGTCTGTTGCCTCATATGGTGCCTGCATGGGACTACAGCCTTGGAACATTCAACCAGATCAAAGTAAGTACTCTTGTATAGGACGAATTTATTTTGTACCACCCTCAGAATAGTTTGTGCATATGTGTGCATGTGGTCCTCCATCTTTTACATCATTTAATTTAATTATAAATAAAGGTGAAATGTGTACTTTCTGCACTACTTGCTTCCTTGTCTGCCATTGGCCTGACCAACAGATGAAATATATAAAAAAATATAATTAAAACATTTAAGTATGTAATATATACAGTATGTTAAAGGATTAGTTCACTTCCAGAATAAAAACTACCTGATCTATTACTCACATCCATGTTTTTCTTTCTTCAGTTAAAATGAAATTAAAGTTTTTGAGGAAAACATTACAGGTTTTTTTCCGTATAGTGGACTTCAATGGGGATCAACAGGTTGAAGGTCCAAATTGCGCAATCCCAGCCGAGGAATAAGGGTCTTATCTAGCAAAAATATTATGTGCTTTTTTTTTTAACCACAAATGCTTGTCTTGCACTAGCTCTAGCTAGGTTCAAAAAGGTTGGGTAGGGTCGGATACGTAATGCATGAAATCAAGCTAGTGCAAGACAAGCATTTGTGGTTAAACGAATATGCATTTTTATTTTTTTTAGAAAATGGCTGATCGTTTCGCTAGATAAGAGCCTTATTCCTCAGTTGTGATGTGTAGAGTCCTTTGAAGCTGCGTTGAAACTGCAGTTTGGACCTTCAACCTGTTGGCCACCATTGAAGTCCACTATGTGGAGAAAAATGTTTTCCTTAAAAACCTTAATTTCTTTTCAACTGAAGACAGAAAGACATGAATATCTTGGATGACATAGGAGTGAGTGTATTATCAAGAAATTCTTATTGGCAGTGAACTAATCTTTTAATATTATAATATTAATGTTAAATTTTATTTTTCAATGTTAATGTTAACGTCTTCATATTCTTAAGCTCGTAATTATACCCCTACCATAGTGTGTGCAGTGTTTTTAACAGTTACTTAAAATAGTGCTAAATATGTCAGGAATTTATGTGCCTAACTTTTTTTCCCTGTTTCTTCAAACTTTGTGCTGCTCTTCAGAGCATAAAGCAGTTCCTGCTCTTGTCCAAGCGTCGCTCTGCCCTCATCACCCAGTGCCTGAAGGACTCTGAGACCAGTAAGCCTAACTTCATGCCCCGCCTTTACATCAACCGGCGCCTTGCCATGGAACACCGGGACAATCCCACTCTGGAACCAACGTGTAAAAATGCTGTCTTCACTCAGGTAGTCCACAAAACAAGCGTCTGTGTTTGCTGTACACACTACCATTCAAAAGCTGGTGTCACATACAGTTTTTTTAAGAAATGAAGGCTGAATTGTTCAACAAGAGCACATTAAATTGATCAAAATTAATTCAAAATTGAATTACTACTTATGTTTCAAATAAATGCTGTACTCTCGATTGATCACAGAAAACAAAAAATCAGGCAGCGCAACTGTTTTCATCATCGATAATAATAATAAAAGTTTCCTGAGCACCAAATCAGCATATTCAGTCACACTGAAGACTGAAGCAATGATGTTGAAAATTCAGCTTAGCCATCACAGAAATAAATTGCATTTTAAAATATATTAAATAAGAAAACAGTTGTTATAAATTGTAATAATACTTCATAATATTACTGTTTTAGTAGCCATAAGAGACTTTTTTTTATAAAATATTTGTCTTACTGATCCTGAACTTTTGAAGGGTATTGTAGTAAATACTCTTTATTGTTTATGCAGGTGTATGAGGGTCTGAAGCCGTCTGACAAGTATGAGAAGACTCTGGACTACAGGTAGTCTCTCTCTCTCTCTCTCTCTCTCTCTCTCGCTGGTGAAATCTCAGTTGTACTAAATTTTATTGTACTTACTGTTTTTAAATATTCAAAATGCTCCATGACATAAAAGTTATGAATGTGAAAGTATGGCTTTATTATACTTTATACAGACAAATATATATTTTTCTATTTCTTACAGGTGGCCAGCACGATATGATCAATGGTGGGAGTGTAAATTCATTGCAGAAGGCATCATCGATCAAGGTCATATCGAGATAGGCTTCCTCACACCCACAATAATTCTTATGTCTGCAATAAACACACAGTATCCTCACTTGACATTTCTGTCTTGTAGGTGGTGGATTTCGAGACAGCCTGGCAGACATGTCTGAAGAGCTATGTCCCAGCTCATCAGAGTGCCCCATGCCACTTCCATTCTTCACACGAACTTCTAACCAGGTAACAACTAACTTGACAGTTTGTTGTTTTCTTTCTATCCACCTTATTCTTCAACCCAGAAGTAAGCCTGTAGACGAGACATTATTCATTGTGTAACGAGAAGAATAACAATGTGCAGTGAACAATAAAACAGTTTGCACTACAAACTAATGTGTTAATAATTATGATACTACATTAAAATAATATGGTAAGACACACCAATCTGCAATATCAAGAAGCAAAACAAGCTGCGGATGAGACCGGAAGCCAGACCTATAAAAAGTATAAATGGCCGCGCCCACTCCTATGGGAAAAATAAGGTGGATAGAGGTAGTTATTAATTTATCATTATATAATAAATAAACTGTTTTGGATCAGGGGGCTGGAGAGGCCAGAGACTTCTATGTGCCAAATCCTTCATGCCGGGAATTCCACAAGCTTGAGTGGATTGGACAACTAATGGGTGCAGCTCTTCGCGGAAAAGACTTTCTGGTCAGTGCTGGTCTTGTTGTGCTGGACCTTAGTGTTAATAAAACATTCTGTAGAGAATGAGATTTCACAATATTTATTCTTTAGGTTCTGGCTTTGCCAGGGCTGGTGTGGAAGCAGCTAATTGGAGAAGCGGTCAGCTGGACTAAAGACTTTCCAGCAGTAGATTCAGTGCTGGTAAGAAGCTCAAGCATCTCTCCCTCAGTCCTTTCTTTGTATCTTGGTGCTGACTACTTCTAAGTTTAGCCTGGTTTCTCCCAAGTTTTTTTTGTCTCCATTTCTATCATCTAATAGACCTTTTTCACATTTCCGGGTTTCTCAGCAGTGGAAGTTCTAGAGCAGTGAATGAATTGTGCTACAAATACATTTTTTGTATTTCCATTTACTCAATTAGCAAAAGAAAAACACAAAAGTTTCAAAAAAAGGAAAACAATCGAGAGAGACTGATATCGGCAGTCAGAAGAGAGAAGGATGTCAAATTTACTGTCTCCCCCATAGACACTGCATTAAAAACAACATTAGCGTTAACACGTTTTTTGTCATTTGATTCAAAGGTCATATAATACAAAGTATAGTATTAGTGTTATAAAAGTACGTACATTTAAAAAAAATCAAAATATAAAAAAACTTTAGAAGATTTACGACGCTGATGACCACTGAAACATGTCATCACAGTTAGGACTGTGCAATTAATCGAAATTTGGTTTCGTTTATGATTTCTGCTTCAGACGTTTAATGAAAATGCAGTAATCGAGATGAAATGATTATTGTGCCCCATTCCGCCTCCTTAACAGTGGTGCGATTTTGCTCCTCTATAAAAGCCTAATTTCACATGCACATCAGCAAAATCACGTAACGTGACTTTCACAAAACGGGACATGCTTGATTTATTAATGGTTTTTTTTTGATGTTGTGTTTTAATAGCGCGTAAGAAAACTCTGCTGTTCTGTGTATGCGCCTAAACGGTCAAATATTTCAAAATGAGGCGTTTGGTGATTATTCATGTAAACCCTTGTCAGTTATGTCTTAAATGGTCATAAACAGTTGAGAATGAAAATACGTGTGTAACAGTATATTGGATCCGTGTGGCACTTAAAGCGGCAACAGATGTTTCTTCTGCCGTCTCTGTGCTTAATATTAATAAAACGTAAAAATACAAAGAAAATCACTCACTCGCTCTTGAATGAAGGACTTTAGTAGTTTTAATAAGAAACAAAGCATGTTTAACTATTACAGTGAAGACACTGTTTTATTTTACATTCAAATTATTACATTTAATTGCTGTAATAATGTTAGACTTCTTTAGACTTGCATTAAAAAAAGTATTCAGTATTTTTATTTTTATTTTAAAAGCACTGTTTTTTGTGTATCTTTTTTTCATATGTATTGCTATCTTTAAATTGATTACTAATATAAAGTTTTGGACCCTGTCATAATCGTGTTAAATAATCGTGATTACAATATTGACCAAAATAATCGTGATTATGATTTTTGCCAAAATTGTGCAGCCCTAATCACAGTCCTATGAAAAGGGTCCATACAGTTTGGGTTCTTTGCCACTGTCTATTGTCTTTAAAAGACAATTATTTTACAGTTTTATTATCAGTTTGGCCAAAACTGAACAAAACCTAAACTAAATGAATTATGACACAATTTTCTTCTGTAGAGCTGCTTTATAATTCACCCAATTTTACAATTTTTTAATTGTATATCTTTATATAAATATATATTAAAAAATATAAATGTTTTATAACTTTATAATTCGCTTTATAATTCTGCTCAATAATTCACCCAAAAATGAAAATTCTGTCATTAATTACTCACCCTCATGCTGTTCCAAACCTGTAAGACCTTTGTTCGTCTTTGGAACACAAATTAAGATACTTTTAAATCCAAGAGCTTTCTGACCCTGCATAGATGGCAACGCAACTGACATCTTCAAGACCTGGAAACGTAAAATAGTCCATGTGACATCAGTGATTCAGCCATAATTTTATGAATCAAAAATATCTTAATTTGTGTTCTGAACATGAAGGTCTTACAGGTTTGGAATGACATGAGGGTGCTTAATTAATGACTTTTTAAAGTGAACTATCCCTTTTAACCAATGTGTAATCAGTGGAACTGATGAAACATGTTTGGTGTGAACTCTTAGGTGAAGTTGTTGGAAGCAATGGAGCATATGGACAAGGAGACATTTGATTTTAAGTTCGGCCAGGAGCTTGTGTACACCACACCCCTGAGCGATGGGCGGCTCGTGGAACTGATTCCAGGAGGCAGTGGAGTGGTGGTCCGATATGAAGACCGCATGGAGTTCATACGCCTTGTACAGAAATCAAGACTAGAAGAGAGCAGGGAACAGGTAATGCCACATTACAAAGTATATTGAGACTAAGCATATATTTTTTTCGACAAGTCCCTAAAACTCTGTGCTGTGTTCCTGCACCACAGATTGCTGCCATGCAGGCAGGACTGGTGAAAGTGGTGCCGCAAGCTGTGCTTGATCTCCTGACATGGCAGGAAGTGGAGAAGAAAGTGTGCGGAGACCCAGAGATCACAGTGGAGGCCCTTAAACGCCTCAGTGAGTCATACAGCAGTTGACATGAGCATTAAATAATTGATATTCTCTGCCTCAGCATGAATTCTTGAAGGCATTGAACCGAATAGTGGATGAAACTGAAAATATTACAGCTCTGTACAGCAGTCGCTCTCAACTTGCTGTACTTCAGCAATTTTAAATTGGATTTCAAGTTGCACATTACCAAAATAGTTTGTTTTGCTAGAATGTTATGTCCATGTTTGCTAATGTAATGCATGTAAACTAATATATTTTTTACTTTTTATCAGCACGCTATGAAGACTTGGAACAAACAGATGTCAGAGTGCAGTACTTATGGGAAGCCTTGATGAACTTCACCAATGGTTAGTAAGGAGTACATGAAACAACTATTTCTAGTAACTTGCAAAAGAAAGTACTTAATTTTCCCATATTGATTTATTTACACTTTAACCAGAGGATCGCAGCAGATTTTTGAGGTTTGTGACTGGCAGAAGTCGTCTTCCTGCGCCGATTTACATCTTCCCGGACAAACAAGGGTGAGTTATGGAGAAAATAACACTGAGATCATCTGGATTATAGTTGTGGTCTGGTCTGAATAAACATTAAACAAATGCATTTTTGTCTAGATCCGAAACCACTGATGCTCTTCCTCAATCTTCCACATGTTCCAGCACCCTTTATCTACCCAAATACCCAAGGTCTGTTTATGTAATACAATGTTTATCTGACTTTTCTGATGCATAAAAATTTTTTGACTGCATTTTAATGGTGTATTTATTCTGCAGTGCTAAAGTTTGTGAAGAGAAGCTTCGCTATGCTGCATATAACTGTGTGGCCATCGATACAGACATGAGCCCTTGGGAGGAGTGACCGGATTTTGCCATGTTTACGAATTTTACACATTTTGGCATAAATGAACTGTAGCCTTCAGCACCGTGCACATGACCATGCCTACACTATTGCCAATTACAATTACATCTGTACAGTATAAATAAATATGTGATAAACAATACCTGGTTTCCAATTTTTTCAAGCGTATGAAGCAATGAAGTCTGAGAACCACTCAGGACAAGTTCGATTTAAGACGTTTCATTTCTAATATCATACAAAAATGACTTAGAATTTTATTTTATTATATTTTATTCATATGTTATGTCCCCCTTTTGCTTTACTGACAGCAGCACTGAAGATACATGAACTTTAAGAACTCCATGATCCAACACTTGATCCAAAAAGCATCTTGTGCTTCAATTCAGATGTCAGTCAGAAAATCTGACAGGTGTTCACATGAGCAATTGCTCTTCATAAGTGTCTCCAGTGTTTAAAGTTAGCCATGATTTCTTGTGCTGAGGTGCTGCTTCTAGGCTACATTCTTAAAAATAAAGGTGCTTCACGATGCCATAGAAGAACCTTTTTGTCTAAATGGGTCCATCAAGAACCTTTAACATCTGAAAAACTTTTCACAAAAGGTTCTTTGTGGCAAATAAGGTTCTTCAGATTTTAAAAAGGTAAGCAAGAAATGCTTCTTTGTGAAACCAAAAATGTTCATGGGCTTGTTATGAGCAATAACAGATGAATTTCTAGTTAACAACTTTTTTCTGGTAAAATTCTGGTCTGTCAGAAAGAATTGAAAGTTTAAAAAATATATATTTACTTTTTTCATATTCCCCTTAACAGGGTGGACATGTTAAAGTTGACCATATCAGATAAAATAAGTAGAAACAGACAATTAACATAGGTAACATTAATAGGCTCTCATTCAAATTTTCCTGTTGGATTTCCCTTCAAGGAAATTATTTCAGCTGTTTGATATGATGTAATTTCCTTTTTCTAACTTCTAAGGGCCAGTAGTCGAATATAACAGGGTGGACAAAATTTTTGAGGGACAAGCTAAAAACGTTTCTTCTTTTTTTTATTGATTTAATACTTGGAAAATATATATACATCAAAGAAAAATCCCAGGAATGACCCTTATACTCACAGCCCTGCTGAAAAAACAAACAAACAGCTAAAACCATCCTAAGCCAGCCTACTGACCAGCTAAGACCAGGCTGGATGTCCAGCTAAAACCAGCCAACCAGTTTAGGCTGATTATAGCAGTTTTTTTTAAGCAGGGATTTTGTGAAAATGTTAAAAACAGTCAGAAAAAATGTAAATGTAAATTTATTTATTATATGTTCTCATATTGTTTTATTTTTATTGTGTTTTCGTAAGTCATAATTTTGTTATAATACTATTTTGATCTGTACTTACTATTTACTTTTCATTGTGTGAATTTGTAGGCCTATTAATGAACTAGAGCAAGTAAAACAACAGCTTTAAAAAACCAAAAACATACACATATCATCCTCGTTTTTTTAATTTGTAGATAATCACAAGTGAAATTTCAAGGATATTTGGACCACTGAACTAGGAAAGTTTAACATTAAGAAAACTGGTTAATTTAGCAAATGCTTCAAAGTGATACAGTACTCTTACGCCTACTACACTATCAGCAGCAAATAAATGACTAGATATGTAGAATTGTTTAAATTAATGTTTTTACGGGTACAAAATATTTTATTATGAACTACTAAACGCGTGGTGGCAGTCAAGTGTTTTCCCACTGAGCCAGAAAAAAACTACTCTCGCGATTTCTCCAGGTACTCTCGCGATATTTGGTTGCTTAAAACCCGCCAATGAGCCTTTGCACGCTCTCTTTCTGTTTAACCGGCGCACGAGAATGGGTATGTGTTTTCAGTTTGTAGTTGCTGGAACGATCTGTCTTTATCGTTTCAATAAACTCACTGTGCTGTACAACAAAGATAAGTTTTAAACGAAGTAGTCGATTTACTAGAGAAGATGGGCAGAGTGGCTGGAGATAGCTGCGCGCATAGGGTACTAAACTCTCAAACAGCGTTTAGACTGCTAATGCTGTAACGTTAACGTTACTCTGAGAAGTGCACATTGCGAATTTATTCATAGATAAATTATTGTATGGTTGAAAAGTGAAATTTAGATTTAACCAGTTAGCGCAGAAGATGCATGTGCGTGCGCATGTGGAAGCTGCATGGCCTGCTAAGGTAAGGTGAAAATTAGGCTTAGGTAGTTTTAAATGTTAACAAATTGTCGTTTGCTTTAAGTTTTTCGACACAAACGGGGTTGCAACTAACTTTACCAACGTGTTATTTGCGGAGGCTTATGAAGTTAGGTCATTACTAATGTGAGTTTCCAAATACTTTGCTGTTAAAGGGACAGTTAACGTTACACACAACAGGAAAAGTGTTGTACTTCCCTTCATGTTACAAACATGTATGACTCTTCCATGGAGCACACAAGTAGATTTTAAGCAAGATAACTGTGGTTCGTGTTGTATGAGGAAAGTCGTTTAGGGGTGGAATAATAAGAGGGCTAGTAAATAACTTTTGGTTAAAATTATACATTAAAACTTGAGTGTGTATGATGAACCCAAATGCGGAACCTGATTGTTCATGCGGATAAATTACCTTGGAGAACTGAACACTCAAGTACGCGTTGAAAGGGAATGGTTTAATTTCATTCGGATTGGTTTTTAATGCGTCTCTCAATCTCTTCACACTGAAGGTATCTCAAGGGACAGCTGGAGAAATACTGTGATGTGGGCAACTTCTCAAGGGCTCAGAAGGTAAGTTTATGCTTATTTTGTGCTGTTTATTCAGGTGTAGTGTTTTTTTTTTTTTTTTTTCTTTCAATGAAGATTAATCTGTTCAGTTCTGCTGCTGAATGTGCTTGATGGATATCCTTAAGTTCTCTGAGAAAAACGTGTTCAACCTGATCTTCAGTGAATTTGCTGAGATTTTGTTGGATGTTTCATTAAGGGTTGTTTTAATGACGTTTCAGGCAGGATCATCGACGTGGTCTACAACGCCTCTAACAATGAGCTGGTGAGAACCAAGACCCTGGTGAAGAACTGTGTTGTCCTTGTGGACAGCAATCCTTACAGACAGTGGTATGAGTCTCACTATGCTCTTCCACTTGGCAGGAAGAAGGGTGCCAAGCTGGTAAGCTCAATCAGTTTTCTTTATTAAACTGTAGAATGTTTTAATGGTCTTTCACTGATGATAACAATGTCAGTTCTGCTGCTGAATGTGCTTGATGGATAAATTTAGGTTCTCTGAGAGAGACACGCATTCAACCTGATTTTTAGTGAATTTGCTCAGATTTAGTTGGATGTTTCATCATGGGTTGTTTTAATGACGTTTCAGGCTGTACCCGCAAGACCAGGATCATCGACGTGGTCTACAACGCTTTTAACAATGAGCTGGTGAGAACCAAGACCCTGGTAAAGAACTGCGTTATCCTTGTGGACAGCAATCCTTACAGACAGTGGTATGAGTCTCACTACGCTCTTCCACTTGACAGGAAGAAGGGTGCCAAGCTGGTAAGCTCAATCAGGTTTTTTTTGCTAAACTATAGCATGTTTTAATACTGGTCTTTCATTGATGATAATTTATGTCAGTTCTGCTACTGAATGAAAGTGATGCAGCTTAAGACTCTGAGGAAGGCTTGTAGCTTCTAAATGCTCTCAATACCAAAACATGCAGTGTAATCAGTATATTGCTAATTCTCATTTGTTTTGTCAATCCAGACCTTTGAGGAAAAGAAGTTTGAGCACAAAAAGAAGAGCAAGATCCGTCTATGAGGGCAAAGAACTGTTCTACCTAAGGAAGATTAAAGCCAAGAAAGACAAATGTGCAGCTGTTTTTGTACCGTGATAAAATTTGTGAAGGGAAGCTTCGCTCTGCTGCATATAACTTTGTGGCCATCAGTACAGACATGAACCCTTTAAGTGACCTGATTTGCCATGTTTACAAATTTTACATGCTTAGATTTTGGCATAAATGAACTGTAGCCTTCAGCACCATGCTTACACTTGTCAGTTACACCTGTACAGTATAAATGTTATAAACAATACCTAGTGTGCTGTTCTTTTAAAAGCTTCTAAATCAGTCTAAGAACCACTTCAGACAATTTTAATTTTTGTATTTATTTTCTAGTGTAATTACACTTGTACCAGAGGATTGCAGCAGGTTTTTGTGGTTTGTGTTTAAACCTTCCTAGAAAAACGAGGGTAGGACATGGAGGGGAAAAAAACACCGTGGTCATATACATTTAAGCTGTGGTCTGAATAAAATGCATTTGTCTAGGGCCAAAGCCACAGATGCACTCTCAATTGTCCATTGTTCTAGCTCAACATTTATGAAATCCTTTTAATTTCAGAAATTTGTGTCCCCTTTTTTTGCTTTACTGACAGCAGCTGTCAAGCAACACAAACTTAGAACACTTGATGAAAAGACTGTCTTGTGCTTCAATTATTTTCAAATCATTTTTCTTCTAGGCTAGATGTCAGTTAACTTACACTCATGTAAGCTTTAGTAATGCTTTACAATAAGTTTCATTAGTTAACATGAGCTAATAATGAACAATACTTCTACAGCTTTCATTAATCTTGATGTAAATATCAGCATTTACTAATGCATTATTAAAGTCACAAGTTGTGTTAACAGTCAATGCACTGTGATCTAACATGAGAAAAACTACTGTTTTTATTAACATTAACAAAGATTACTTAACATTCTAATTTATTCTTCATGTTAGTTAATACATTATTAAATGACGTTATTGTAAAGTGTTACCACTTGTTTTCTAAAAAAAAAAGTTTATGGGCAACATCAAACATGAATTTCTGGGCCCTTATTCACAAAACATCTTGAGGCTAAAAGTAGCTCATAACATTGACGATTTTAGAGAAAAGCTTAAAAATATGGGTATGTTAGTCCTAAATTTTTGCTTTAAGAGTATTTCACAAAGCATATTAGCACTAAAACTAGCACCTAAATCCGTGAAACATTAGGAGTAGTGAGGAGCACTCCTAAATCATTAAGACCAAATCCCAACTATCCTAAAATGGATCCTTAAACCTTATTTGCACACGTGTTTTCCCGCGCAACTTTGGTTTTGGAGGTTATCCCAACTCCAAATTTTCCTTTGATTATATCCTGGTTTTCACAGCTGTTCTTGCGTCCAGTTTGGTTTTCTTTTAAGTTTTGTGGCCGGGCGGGGAACAGCACGACAAGACAAGACTTTTAGTTGAGCCCCGGAGGGTGAGTTTATTGAACAGACTTAAGTGAAACGGTGAAGTGGCAGGTGAATGTGCGTCGGTGCTCCGTGAGAGGTGAAGTCCTTGTCGTGCAGAATTCCCCAGGAAGGTGCAAGCAAACGGGTAGGTGCTTGAAGGTGAGTTCGCGGTGGTGGCGGTGTCCAGAAGTGACGGTGGCCAATCGTTCACGGCGAATCTGTAGGGGGAAATGAGAGCAGAGAGCAGGTAAGCTTCAACCTCATCGGAGATAGTTTCTCAGTGATCTGTGGTGAGCAACCGGCTTTTGTAGGGGCGGCGTCCGTGAACGATTGGTCCGTGGTGATGAGGTCCAGGTGTTTGGCGTGAGTTGCCAGGGCGACGCTGATTGTGCCTCGGGACTCCCGCCACACTCCCCCCCCCAAGCGACGTCCTGGTCCTGGTGGCAGAAACAAAAGGGGAGACAGGGGGTGGGAGGGGAATGACCCCTGACAGACCTGCATACGCTGCCCAAGACCGAGAGAGTCCGTCAGCGTTGGAGTTGCTGGATCCGGCCCGGTGGCGCACATCGAAGTGGAAGTCCTGGAGCGAGAGGAACCACCTCGTGACCCGGGCGTTAGTGTCTTTGGCCCGGGCCATCCACTGTAGCGGTGCATGATCTGTAAACAGTGTAAAATGTCGACCTAATAAATAGTACCTCAGCTCCAGGACTGCCCACTTGATGGCGAGAGCTTCTTTTTCTACCGCGGCGTAGTTGCGCTCGGCCTTGGACAGCTTCCGGCTGATGTACACAATCGGATGCTCCTCTCCCTCCTGGACCTGGGAGAGCACGGCCCCCAATCCCGTGTCGGAGGCATCCGTTTGGAGCAGGAAGGGACAGTTGAAGTCTGGGGCACGCAGGACGGGCTCGGTGGTCAGGGCCTCCTTAATGCGCCGGAAGGCCTCCTCGGTTTCCCCAGACCAACGGATCCGCTCTGGCTGTCCCTTCCTGGTCAGGTCTGTCAGAGGGGCGGCTATAGAGGAAAAGCCGGGGATAAAGCACCGATAATAACCCGCCAACCCCAAGAAGGCACGTACCTGCGACTTGGTGGATGGCTTAGGGGCATCCATAATGGCTTTGACCTTGTCCTCCTGAGGCCGGATGAGTCCTCTTCCCACTTTGAAGCCGAGGTACCTGCCTTCGTTCATGGCTAGGTGGCATTTGCGGGGGTTGGCGGTTAGTCCAGCCCGGCGAAGCTCCAACAGCACCCTGCGCAGCCGCTCCAGGTGGTCTTCCCACGCCTCCGAGTGGATGACCACGTCGTCGAGGTACGCTGCGGCATAGGCCTGATGGGGACGGAGGATTACATCCATTAGTCGTTGAAAGGTGGCGGGGGCCCCATGCAGGCCAAAGGGGAGAACCCGGTACTGCCAGTGCCCCGAGGGCGTCGAGAAGGCCGTTTTGGGCTTGGCGTCGGCCGAGAGGGGGACTTGCCAGTAGCCTTTGGTGAGGTCGAGTGTTGTGATGTACCGAGCCCTCCCCAACCGTTCCAGGAGCTCATCCACTCGGGGCATGGGGTAGCTGTCAAAGTCGGAGATGTCGTTTAGGCGTCGGTAGTCATTACAGAACCTCAGGGTGCCGTCGGGCTTCGGGACCAGGACAATCGGGCTGGACCACGGGCTCCGTGATGGTTCTATTACCCCCAGCTTGAGCATCTTTTGGACTTCCGCCTCTATAGCCTGCCGGCGGGCCTCTGGGACTCGGTAGGGCCGTTGCCGGACGAGGACGCCCGGAGGGGTGCAGATGTCGTGGCTTAGGACATTAGTCTGGCCGGGGCTGTCGGAGAAGACGTCCAGGAACTGACCGACCAGGTGCCGCAGCTCCGTCTTCTGTGTGGCTGACAGGTTGGGATTGACATCTACAACCGCGGGATCTTGGGAGGCGAGGGCGGCGAGCTGGTCCCGGTCCCCGATCCACTTCTTCAACAGGTTAACGTGATATAATTGGTTTACTCTTCTTCGGCCGGGTTGTCTTACCCGGTAGTTAACTGGGCCCACTCGCTCCTCAACCGTGTAGGGCCCCTGCCACTGGGCCAAGAACTTGCAGGCTGCGTTGGGGACCAGGACCATCACCCTATCTCCAGGTTGGAACTCCCGCGGTTGGGCCGCCCGGTTGTAGAGACGTTGCTGGGCCTGTTGGGATTTCACCAGGTGTTCCCGGACTAACGGCATGACCCGGTCGATCTTCTCCCGCATGTCTCGGACGTGCTCGACGACGGTCCGGTAGACTGCCGGCTGCTGCTCCCAGGCTTCTCGGGCTACGTCGAGGAGGCCACGGGGTTGCCGGCCGAAGAGGAGTTCGAAGGGAGTGAACCCTGTGGAGGCCTGTGGTACCTCCCGGATGCCGAACAGCACATAAGGCAAGAGCAGATCCCAGTCCTTTTTGTCTTCGGCGGCCACCCGTCGCAACATCTGTTTTAAGGTCTGGTTGAACCTCTCGACGAGCCCGTCGGTCTGGGGGTGGTAGACCGAGGTCCTCACTTGCTTTACCTTCAGCAGCCGGCAGAGGTCAGCCATTAGCCGGGACATAAAGGGGGTTCCCTGGTCGGTCAGTATCTCCGACGGTAGACCCACCCGGCTGGAGAGCAGGAACAGCTCGCGAGCGATGGCTTTGGCGGTGGCTTGGCGGAGGGGGACTGCTTCTGGGTACCGGGTGGCGTAGTCCACGATAACGAGGATGTGCTCGTGTCCCCGGCCAGACCTCGGCAACGGCCCCACGATGTCCATCCCGATTCGCTCAAAGGGCACCCCGATGATGGGTAATGGAATCAGCGGGCTGGGGGGAGGTTTTCTGGGTGACGTGCGCTGGCA
The DNA here is from genome assembly GCF_049309525.1 of Garra rufa. Lineage (NCBI taxonomy): Eukaryota > Metazoa > Chordata > Actinopteri > Cypriniformes > Cyprinidae > Garra > Garra rufa. Next base: position 25,902,691 of record NC_133370.1, on the reverse strand, counting down.
CGTAGGGCAGGCCTGGCAAAACCTCCTGACCTCGGCCTCCAGGCCGGGCCAGTGGAATCGATCCCGAATCCGTTGCGTCGTGTTTTGGGCTCCCAGGTGACCAGCCATGGGGTGCGAATGTGCCAACTCTAGGACCAGCTCCGTCTTGGTCTTTGGGACGACCAGCAGGTGTTTGACCTCCCCCCGTCGCTCCGCGACGCAGTATAGCAGACCGTTCTGGACGACGAAATATGGGAGAGGGTGAGGTGCCGGGAGGACTTCCTTTCCCTCCAGGATGCGGACCTGTCGCCAACAGTGCTTCAGCCGGTCGTCCTCCTTCTGGGCGCGGCCAAAGTCTCCCCCGCCCGTAACCTGCCGGAAGACATCATGGAAGAGGTTAGTATTACGGGAGGGGGACTCACCATCTCTCCCACTGTCGGTTGTCAACAGGTTGGTATGGCCTCGAGATCCCCGCGACGGCGGCCGATGCTGGTGGTGCCGAGGACGAGGGGACCGGGCAGCTTCGGCGAGGGCAGCCTCCAACCCCGGCCAGTCGCGCCCCAACAGCAATGGGACCGGCAGGTCGCTTACGACTCCGACTTCCAGGGTCCAGGCTTTTCCATCCCTACGAAAGGTAAGTAGACTTGTAGGTACCTGACGGGTGTCACCGTGGACACACGTGATAGGCATCGTTGACTTGGGGGCTGGCCGGGGTTCTAGGGGTCCGGGCCTGGCGAGGGAGACTGAACTTCCGGAGTCGAGGAGGGCCCGATACCGTCGTCCTCGAATCATGACGAAGGTCGTGGGGGCTCCTGGTGGCGTTTCCCGGTGCACCACGCAGCCGGTCATCCAGGCTTTGGGGGTCGGTGATGGTGGATCGGTGGGCATTGGCTCGTCGCGGGGACTGGGCGGTCTGTATACTGCGCGGGGGTGCGCCTCTGGCGTGCGTCGCTCCTGGTTCACCCTCCGGGGGAAAGGCGGCGCTCGCTCCCCGGCCTCCCGGTGGAAGGCTGCGTCCGCCAGCTCCACGGCGTCAACCAGCTCGGCTAGAGTTCTTGGACCCTTCATCCCGGCCGCCTGCTTCATTGAACGCGGTAGCGCTCTCAGCACCCGGTCGACTACTACTTTCTCGACTACCTGGGCCGGAGATGGCGAGTTCTCTAGTAACCAATGCTCTGCTAACCGCATCAGATCGGCTATTTGAGCGCGAATTGGCAACCGTGCTTTAAACTCCCAGTCATGAAAACGCTGTGCAGCCGCAACGGCTGAAAGCCCCAAACGCCCTAAAATTTCTCTCTTTAATTCACTATAGTTATTTTGTGCTGCTGCTGGCAATGAAAAATACGCCCGTTGGGCCTCACCAGAAAGCAGCGGTGCCAATATCTCCGCCCAAATTCCTCTCGCCCAACCCTCTGTGCGAGCGACAGACTCAAACATTTTGAGGTAAGCCTCAATATCATCATCTGCGGTCAGTTTAGGTAGTAGTCGAGCGGCGGCGGCGCGGGGGTCCGGCAGCGGGACGGTGTGAGCAGCCGGGGCACGTAGTTCTGCCAAATATCCTTGAATCTGTCCATGTTGCTCCGTCAACAGTTCAAAGCATTGCTGCTGGCGGACGCTAACCTCGGTGAGTTGTTTGACCAGTTCTTCCATGATCTCGGGGAGCGGCGCGCCCTGAAAAAAACAGAACCGGAAGTGAATGGGGGCAAGATGGCGGTGTAAACAAACAGTGAGTCTTGCTCGTCGGTGTTCTCAGGCCCGGAAACTTGCCCGCATTCTCCACCACCTTGTGGCCGGGCGGGGAACAGCACGACAAGACAAGACTTTTAGTTGAGCCCCGGAGGGTGAGTTTATTGAACAGACTTAAGTGAAACGGTGAAGTGGCAGGTGAATGTGCGTCGGTGCTCCGTGAGAGGTGAAGTCCTTGTCGTGCAGAATTCCCCAGGAAGGTGCAAGCAAACGGGTAGGTGCTTGAAGGTGAGTTCGCGGTGGTGGCGGTGTCCAGAAGTGACGGTGGCCAATCGTTCACGGCGAATCTGTAGGGGGAAATGAGAGCAGAGAGCAGGTAAGCTTCAACCTCATCGGAGATAGTTTCTCAGTGATCTGTGGTGAGCAACCGGCTTTTGTAGGGGCGGCGTCCGTGAACGATTGGTCCGTGGTGATGAGGTCCAGGTGTTTGGCGTGAGTTGCCAGGGCGACGCTGATTGTGCCTCGGGACTCCCGCCACAGTTTGTATATCTTACTATCAGCCATGATTATTCTATTCTGTTAATAAAAAGGCTGTTTATATGCATATCAGCTAATTGTTTATGAGAAGCACACATGTAAAAGGCTGACAGTCAGCTGAACATATACTTGTGTTGGGAAGGTTACTTTGGAAATGTAATAGGTTACAGATTACAAGTTACTTGATTTAAAATGTAATAAGTAGTGTAACTTTTCAATTACTTTATAAAAGTAATGTAACTTATTACTTTTAATTACTTTTTGATTACTTTTCTAAATTTCGAATATTTTCAACTGTTATTCATTTTGAAACAATTAAACCAGGCAGAGTTCATCTTACAGTAGCACTCAACATTGCTTATTGTCAGACTTTCAAAATCCTTCATCACTTGAATTAAGTAAGGGGTAATATACATCTTTATTTTGCGGTAACAACTGGCTACATTATTAACAACATTCTTCCACTTATTACACAACTGCTTTATAGATTATTAAGACGTTTAGGTCAAAATTATTAGACACGAAATACTAATCTGAGTTGAAATATTTGAACGCAAAGCTTCCATGAAGAAATCAGTTGCTAGCAAACGGCAAGTTCAAATTAGACATTTTAGGTATACAGTGCAGTCTTAGCAGTTTTCTTACACAACATTTCACCACATAAATAATTAAGGAAGTAGTACTAGTTTGTTAGTTATCTTATAATCTATTACAGTGTAAAAAAAAAAATTGGCAGCAGCTTCGATTGTATGAAACAATAGAGTGAGTCCACGATACCAGGATGACATAATTAAGAAATTGTCCACATAATATTGAATTAAGCTTTAATAATTTGTTAGCTAACCAAACACAAAGCTTCCGCCAAGAAAAATTATCAAGCATATAGCACTGACTTGTTGCCCTGAATGTCGTGACTGACCAATCAGAATTAAGCATTCCACATTTTTTTTTTTTTTTTTTTTACTTTTTTGGGGGGGGTCTTTTTATGCCTTTTATTGTGACAGTAGAGAGATGACAGGAAAGAGCTGGGAGGAGAGAGGGGAGCAGGATCGGCAAAGGACCTCGAGACGGGAATCAAACTAGGATCATCGTGAGCACAGTTGCACTATATATCATAACAAGATCATAACATAAATAACATCATGAGAAATAGTTTAATAGCTGTGATACTGGGTTTGAAATTAAATGTTTGCATAGTTATGACAGGAAACACAAGCAACAATGCCCTGGAAAAAAACTATCTTAAAAAATAAAGTTTATTTATAAACCCAAATATGAAATAAAACAGTTATCGAATAAGCATGTGTCCTATTCTGTGTCCTAAACTCCTGAAACATTGGTGTCTCATTTTAGAGCAGTCAATGCAATTTATGGAAGAAGTCAATTAAATCTGTAAGTGGGGGTGAGTTTTCACACTATGGACAACTGAGGGACTCATATGCAACTATTACAGAGGGTTCAACCTCTCACTGATCAGGGTAAAATTTAACTTATTTTGTCTTCTGGGAAACGTGTGTAGCTTCTGAAGGTAAGTAGCCTACTAAATTAACAAATATGATATTTAGGCAAAAAAAAAAAAGAAAAATGCGCACAAATGTTCAAAAGTTTACACCCCTGGCTCTTAATGCATCATTTTTTCCTTCTGGGGCATCAGTAAGAATTGAACCTTCTGTAATAGTTGCATATGAGTCCTGGGGCCTCATTTATAAAGACTTGCGTAGAAACCATCCTTGATTTTATCTAAGAACTTTTCTGATTTGATCGTAAGAGCGATTTAGAGAAAACGAACGTACCACGAAATCCATGCGTACGCCAGTCATTCGGTCATAAATCACAAATGATCGTGGAATTGTGTGCAGCTGAATGTTTCGCCGTCGAAACGCCCCTGCTTAATTAATTAACATATAAAATGAGCTCATTCCTAAAGCAAAAACTCTGTGACAATGGCAAGTAAAAAGGAGTGCAAGAAATCAAAGTGAGGCTGAACTATCTGCAATACCAGGCATTACCACAAGGAAACGGTCGTACGCCAAGCTGGAATCTGATCAATAAGATCAAATCAGTGCGTAAGAAAGTTTTATAAATGAGGTCCCTGCAGTTGTCCCCAGTGTGAAAAGATGAATTTCAAAATCACACAGTCATTGTTGGAAAGGGTTCAAATCAATACACAAAAATGCTTAAAAAACAAAGAATATGTGGGACCTGATCAACAGCGGGCAGGTCAAACATAGGACTCATGAACAACTATCACTAAACAACAACAACAAAAAAAAAACATAGCTGTGGATCATTCAGGTAACAACACAGTATTAAGAATCAAGTGTATGTAAACTTTTGAACAGGGTAGGCTAATCTATAAATTTAACTATTATTTTCCTTTGTGGACTATATGTAAACATTTTATGTGAAATATCTTATTCAGGTCAGTACTAAATTAAAAAACACATGCATTTAATATGATCCCTCTTTTTTGGGTAAAATAATTAACATTTTGCAGATTCTGCAACGTGTATGTAAACTTTTGACTCACTACTACCCACACAAGTATAAAAGTACAAGTACAAAAAGAAAACATGAATAAAAATGCATTACATTAACAGAGCTTGCATTTTGATGCTGTGTATTTTCAGGGCTTGTATTTTAGGAGCTGAAATTCAACATGGTTAGGCCTATATATTTCGCACATATTTTCATAATTCAAAATTCAATAATACATATTCACCTTCCAGAGCTCTCTTCCGTCTGTTTAAAAATACGATCTACAATATTAAACAGGAAATTTTTGGTCCATTATGTTTTACAAATTCGATTCCACAAATTCAGTGGTTCAAATTCGGCAATATTCAACATGCACATCCGGGAACTGCAGGGTCTATATATATATATATATATATATATATATATATATATAAAATGTGCACCACATACATTATAAACAGATATAATATAAACTGCTCATTTGTGTATTAAAGAATGAATAGATGTATTTTAAATGCCACCAAACGCACATTTTAATTCATTCTCAATTACATTTAATGATATGTTCATTATATTAAGTATTTACTTGGAGAAAAATAATCAACACAAATATTACAACATTTTTTTACTGGCACAGATGAATGGCAAGTCTTTTATTAATCAAAAATGGAATGACAGATATTTTAAAAAATCCTTTCTGTCAGTGTCAAGTACACGTGCCTACATTTCCGCGCTTAAGCGGTGGCCCCGCCCGCACAGAGAAAATAACCATGGAATTATTAGAATGTATTGTCATACGTTCTAAAATGACATCACAATGACAGTAAGGGGAAAAAGAGTGCAGTTGTTCATTCGCACTATTACTTAGTGGTTTGCGATTTTGGTGATCTTCAACGCATTCATTAGTTCTTACTTCTTACAACTAATTATTTCTCACAAATTGCTTTTTGGTCATCTGCAATTTCGGTCTCTACAACTTTTCACATCTGCCGTGTAGAGAATAGCTGTAAAAATGAGACAGCAAAAATCTCACTGCAAAAACGCAGAAATTTGTGGACAAATGTACGATTTCCAGCAACGTACAGCACCACATTCTTCCAGCGATGCAGTGGAAACCCATCCACAACACCAACAGGTTTCTAATGTGGATGAGGAGAAAAGAGGGAAAATGAAGAAGAAATGTAAAAATATAAGGAGGGTTTGGAAGGCACTGTTTGGCAATAGGCAAGCTAGTGAAAAAGACATCCAGAAGACTAGCTCAGCTGAGGGTGAGAAAAAGGATCAGGGAGCTGATGCAGCTGTGCCACAGGCTAGGAGAAACACTGAGAGTAAGTTACAGGACCATGTTATGAGAATATGAAATGCATTTATTTGCTAAAGTTTTCTCTGTAAGACATGAATCAGTCCATGATCAGGAAGCACTAAAACAATTTTCATAAAAAAAAAAAACATGAACAGATCAGTCGTCTATCACCAGTCAAATATGAATACATATGAAAATATATGATCAAACTTGAAAGGCATTAATCATTTGAATACTTGACTATTTAAATTATTTGAAGGTCTGTTAACCATTAATGTACATAATGTGAATTTGTTTAATTGCATATGAAAGTTGTCATTGAAAGTTGTTAATATTTCATTTGTGAGGCACGTGATGTTTTGGTAAGATGTCACTTGCACTTTTGCGCTGAAGTAATTTTTCACTTGCACATGAGAGTGAAATGCTTGCACTGTAGAGCCCTGCCGAAGATCAGAAAAGAATCACTTTATAATTTATAGCGTTCATGCAGTAATATGAGTAGGTGCTAAGAAGAGGATGTCATATTTATCTTGTATTCATAGTTATTTTGGTTAATGTCATTCCACTTTAGACCAGACTTCCAGTGTCCAAGACCTCCTCCAAGCTACAGCCTGCATAGAGTCAGCTCCTGTGCAGCCATGTGCCTCTAATGTGGATGGAGCAAAAGCAGGAACAAAGGAGAAATGTAAAAAGAAAAAATCCATTTGGAAGGTACTTTTTGGTCGTATGAGACCTGGTAAAAAAGTCCTCCAAACTCCATCCTGCACTGTGGCCGACCAGAATGTCGAGACCCTCCAAGCTCCAGTCCACACTGTCAACAACCAAAGTGATGAAGCCCTCCAAGCTCCAGTCTATGCTGTGTCCAACTGGAGTTTTGATACCATCCAAGCTCCAGTCTGCACTGACTCCGACTGGAGTTTTGAGGCCCTAAAAGCTCCAGTCTGCACTATGTCTGACTGGAGTTTTAATACCCTCCAGGCTTCAGTCCACTCTGAGTCCAACTTGAGTCTTGATGCCCTTCAAGCTCCAGACCGCGCAGAGTCTGACTGGAGTTTTGATGCTCAACAAGTTCCAGTCAATATCAAGTCCGACTGGATTGTTGATGCCCAAAAAGCTCCAGTCTGCGCAGAGTCTGACTGGAGGGTTGATGTCCAACAAGCTCAAGTCCGCACTGAGTCCGACTGGAGTGTTGATGTCCAACATGTTCCAGTCCACACCGAGTCCGACTGGAGTGTTGATGTCCAACATGTTCCAGTCCGGATCGAGTCTGACTGGGGTGTTGATGCCCAAAAAGCTCCAGTCCACGTCGAGTTTGACTGGAGCGTTGGTGCCCAACAAGTTCCAGAACGCGGTGACTCCTACTGGGTAGATGATGCCCTCAAAGCTCCAGTCCATGCCAAATCCAACTGGAGTGTGGGCACTCTCCAAGCTACTGTCCGTACCGAGCCCGACTGGAGCACTGATTCCCAACAAGCTCCAGTCCAGGCCATGTCTGACTGGACTGTCGACGCACTCCAAGCTCCAGTCCGCATTGAGTCTGACTGGAGTTTTGACGCACACCAAGCTCCAGTCCGCATTGAGTCCGACTGGAGTTTTGACGCACTCCAAGCTCCAGTCCGCATTGAGTCCGACTGGAGTTCTGACGCACTCGAAGCTCCAGTCCGCATTGAGTCCGACTGGAGTTCTGACGCACTCCAAGCTCCAGTCCGCATTGAGTCCGACTGGAGTTCTGACGCACTCCAAGCTCCAGTCCGCATTGAGTCCGACTGGAGTTCTGACGCACTCCAAGCTCCAGTCCGCATTGAGTCCGACTGGAGTTCTGACGCACTCCAAGCTCCAGTCCGCATTGAGTCCGACTGGAGTTCTGACGCACTCCAAGCTCCAGTCCGCATTGAGTCCGACTGGAGTTCTGACGCACTCCAAGCTCCAGTCCGCATTGAGTCCGACTGGAGTTCTGACGCACTCCAAGCTCCAGTCCGCATTGAGTCCGACTGGAGTTCTGACGCACTCCAAGCTCCAGTCCGCATTGAGTCCGACTGGAGTTCTGACGCACTCCAAGCTCCAGTCCGCATTGAGTCCGACTGGAGTTCTGACGCACTCCAAGCTCCAGTCCGCATTGAGTCCGACTGGAGTTCTGACGCACTCCAAGCTCCAGTCCGCATCGAGTCCGACTGGAGTTCTGATGCACTCCAAGCTCCAGTCCGCATTTTGTCCGACTGGAGTTCTGACGCACTCGAAGCTCCAGTCCGCATCGAGTCCGACTGGAGTTCTGACGCACTCCAAGCTCCAGTCCGCATCGAGTCCGACTGGAGTTCGGACGCACTCCAAGCTCCAGTCCGCATTGAGTCCGACTGGAGTTCGGACGCACTCCAAGCTCCAGTCCGCATTGAGTCCGACTGGAGTTCTGACGCACTCCAAGCTCCAGTCCGCATCGAGTCCGACTGGAGTTCTGATGCACTCCAAGCTCCAGTCCGCATTTTGTCCGACTGGAGTTCTGACGCACTCGAAGCTCCAGTCCGCATTGAGTCCGACTGGAGTTCTGACGCACTCCAAGCTCCAGTCCGCATTGAGTCCGACTGGAGTTCGGACGCACTCCAAGCTCCAGTCCGCATTGAGTCCGACTGGAGTTCGGACGCACTCCAAGCTCCAGTCCGCATCGAGTCCGACTGGAGTTCGGACGCACTCCAAGCTCCAGTCCGCATCGAGTCCGACTGGAGTTCTGACGCACTCCAAGCTCCAGTCCGCATCGAGTCCGACTGGAGTTCGGACGCACTCCAAGCTCCAGTCCGCATCGAGTCCGACTGGAGTTCGGACGCACTCCAAGCTCCAGTCCGCATCGAGTCCGACTGGAGTTCGGACGCACTCCAAGCTCCAGTCCGCATTGAGTCCGACTGGAGTTCGGACGCACTCCAAGCTCCAGTCCGCATTGAGTCCGACTGGAGTTCTGACGCACTCCAAGCTCCAGTCCGCATTGAGTCCGACTGGAGTTCTGACGCACTCCAAGCTCCAGTCCGCATTGAGTCCGACTGGAGTTCGGACGCACTCCAAGCTCCAGTCCGCATTGAGTCCGACTGGAGTTCTGACGCACTCCAAGCTCCAGTCCGCATTGAGTCCGACTGGAGTTCTGACGCACTCCAAGCTCCAGTCCGCATTGAGTCCGACTGGAGTTCTGACGCACTCCAAGCTCCAGTCCGCATTGAGTCCGACTGGAGTTCGGACGCACTCCAAGCTCCAGTCCGCATTGAGTCCGACTGGAGTTCGGACGCACTCCAAGCTCCAGTCCGCATCGAGTCCGACTGGAGTTCGGACGCACTCCAAGCTCCAGTCCGCATCGAGTCCGACTGGAGTTCTGACGCACTCCAAGCTCCAGTCCGCATCGAGTCCGACTGGAGTTCGGACGCACTCCAAGCTCCAGTCCGCATCGAGTCCGACTGGAGTTCGGACGCACTCCAAGCTCCAGTCCGCATCGAGTCCGACTGGAGTTCGGACGCACTCCAAGCTCCAGTCCGCATTGAGTCCGACTGGAGTTCGGACGCACTCCAAGCTCCAGTCCGCATTGAGTCCGACTGGAGTTCTGACGCACTCCAAGCTCCAGTCCGCATTGAGTCCGACTGGAGTTCTGACGCACTCCAAGCTCCAGTCCGCATTGAGTCCGACTGGAGTTCGGACGCACTCCAAGCTCCAGTCCGCATTGAGTCCGACTGGAGTTCTGACGCACTCCAAGCTCCAGTCCGCATTGAGTCCGACTGGAGTTCGGACGCACTCCAAGCTCCAGTCCGCATTGAGTCCGACTGGAGTTCTGACGCACTCCAAGCTCCAGTCCGCATTGAGTCCGACTGGAGTTCTGACGCACTCCAAGCTCCAGTCCGCATCGAGTCCGACTGGAGTTCGGACGCACTCCAAGCTCCAGTCCGCATCGAGTCCGACTGGAGTTCGGACGCACTCCAAGCTCCAGTCCGCATCGAGTCCGACTGGAGTTTGGACGCACTCCAAGCTCCAGTCCGCATCGAGTCCGACTGGAGTTCTGACGCACTCCAAGCTCCAGTCCGCATCGAGTCCGACTGGAGTTCTGACGCACTCCAAGCTCCAGTCCGCATCGAGTCCGACTGGAGCGTTGATGCCTTCCAAGGTCCAGTTTGTGCTGTGTTCGACTGGAGTGCGGATGGTCTACAAACTCAAGGCCTCACCAAGTCCTTATTAACTCCTTGCTCAGGTATGAAGCAGTCTTTTATTTGCACTTTGAAAATGTATACTATGTCAGCTTATAGTTGATGAATATGAATTTGAAGCTTTTATGTAAAAAAAGGTTTGTTTTACTTTTAACAAAAACATCCAAATGAATTTCAATTCATTTGAGCTCATAAAACCACATGTGTAAATTATATAAAATTAAAGATAATTGTTTATCATAGTTTTATGTTAATTAAATATAACTCTGCAGGAGTTGTCAAAATGTCACAGCTTGATTTTTAATGTCAAATACTCTTATTTATCTTTTATAGACATCTTTGCCTTGTATGAAGTCGGCAACATGCTGGGTCAAGGAGGATTTGGAGCCGTCTACGAAGGGAGGCGTCTGACGGATGGCCTTGAGGTATCACTTTTTATCTATTTTTACTTAGCATCTTTTTGTATTTTTTGCAAGTCCTTCTAGTGTATCTTATGTCTACTGTTTAGAGCAGCTAACCTCTTAAAGCTGTCAGACAGAACAAATACACTGTGTGTGTGTGAATGTATATTCACAACACTTTACATGTCTGCACAGGATTAATAATTGCAATGATATGAACTCTATATGTTTATTATAAATACGTCTCACACAAATTCTTCTTCTTTTTTTTGAATGATCAGGTGGCAGTGAAATTTGTGAAGAAAACAGAGGATACACAATACATCAACTTTGTAAGTAGACTGCTTTCTATATATTTTCTCTTGAGTCACTGTATTCAGCATTTGGGAATCAACCTCCATCTAACCATCATAAAACTTGTTCTTCTTCCAGCCTGAACCTCTTCCAATGGAGGTCGCTCTTTTAATCCTCGCAAATGAAGGCCCCAGAGTTCCCCAGATAATCCAGCTGCTGGACTGGAAGGATCTGGGTGAGTACTACATCATGATTCTGGAGCGGCCTATTCCCTGCCAGGACTTGTTTGATTTTGTGCAGCACCACGGAGGCAGAATCAACGAGGACTTGGCTCGGGTTGTCATGCGGCAGGTGACACAAGCCGCTTACATGAGCTGCCAACGTGGGGTGCTGCACCGGGACATCAAACAGGAAAATCTTTTGATCAACAAGGACACCTTAGAAGTCAAACTAATTGACTTTGGGTGCGGCGACCTCCTTCAAAGCACACCCTATACTACATTTATGGGTAAGTGTTGAAGCCATAGAATAGGAATCACTCAGGTATCATGCTAATGGGCACCTAGACAAAATGCTGTGGAATGCTGTAACACAAAATCTTTTTTCCTTACAGGCACACGAATGTACATTCCACCTGAATTTAAATCAGAGGGCAGGTACCACGGGGAGCCAGCGACAGTGTATTCACTGGGAGTGCTCTTGTTCTCGCTGGTATGCGGGACATTTCCAGACAGCGATGACCTGATTATGATCAATGTGAATCGTTGGTTCATAGCCGGATTGTCACTAGGTAATATCTCATGACAACAAATTATTTCTAACCTCCAGTCATCTAGTTGTACAGTTTAGATTAATAAAGGGATGAAGTTAAAAGTAATAATCTGTTTTCTCTTCTTTCTTTCTGCACAGATTGCTGCCAGTTGATCTGCTCTTGTCTGCAGAGTGATCCAGCAGATCGACTCGATTTGGGCAAGATTCTGCACCATGAATGGTTTAAGGTACTGAACTAAAAATATTTGAATAGATCTGGAAGCTTTTTGTTGGTAATATAGTCAGTCCTTGTACATATAGATGATTAGTTGTAACACAGCAGGTGGACAGTTTCCAAGTCAAAAAATGACTAAAAAATAAACCTGATTTTTGCTTTTCATTTCAGGGCACAAAAATGGATAAATATGGCAAATAGTGGTCATGCTCCCAGTCACAGCCAGCCCAGGTGTTGTCATGTACTGATAGCTCATCAAGACCCAGAGCTTCCATCCTTGCAAACTTAAAAAAAGTATATATGTAAATGTATAGGACTATACCCTTTTAATAACATGTATGTTTTCATTAATGTTAGTATATTAAGGTATTCATATTAGTATTGTATTTGTTTATTATTATTATTATTATTTTTTTTTTTGTATAAGCTTGTACCTTGTATCTTGTATGGTCCTATGTCTTGTAGCCTGTATTGCATTACAAAAAAAAAAATAAATAAATAAAAAACAACATGTGTCAGTGCGCTTTTCTATTGAAATGTAAGACTGTAGCAAAAATTACAGTGCTCTAACAACAGTTATAAGCTGAATACATTAATAAATGACAGTTATCAAAAATACATTAAATAAAACACAAATTCAAAATCATGTATACATTTTGAAGTAGCTGAGTTTCTCAGACTGTAGGGTATGACAGTCTGAAATACGCAATTGAGTTTAGAGTTACTGTATGTTTCTTTCATTTTTAATTTCTTATATAGTAGTGTAATAGAAGCAAACTTTTCTATTTCAATTTATCTGCACCTATCTATGTATGCTGTGTGACGTAATAGACATTGACTTGCAAAACAAACACTGATTGCCAGTGTTCTCTAGGCAGTGAAGTAAAAAATCGGACTATAACAATTAAGTACAAAAACAGTCAGAGTTGATCAGGGTAGACTGAACTTATTTTGTCCTCTGTGAAACATATAAGTATCTTTTGTATAGCTTCTGAAGGGCAGTAATACTTGAAAAAATATGATATTTAGGCAAAATAAGAAAAATATACACATCTTCATTCGGTTCAAAAGTTTACACCCCTGGCTCTTAATGCATACTTTTTTTCTTTTGGAACATCAGTGAGCATTTGAACCTTCTGTAATGGTTGCATATGAGTGTGTGAAAAAAAAATCAGATGTAATCCCCTTTGTAATCTCTGGCATTTTTCAGAAGTAACTGTAATTTAATTACACATGTTTTCTCAGTAACTGTAACTAATTACAATTACATTTATTTTGTAATTAAATTACGTAATTCCATTACATGTAACTAGGTACTCCCCAACACTGTTGTTTAATTAGTGACACTTAGCCACAGATACTCCTCCCCTATCAGCCAATCACTGTGTGCATAGTTAGTAGGCATGCTGACATCATCCATAGCATATATATATATTAATATATCAATTAAAAAGTAATGGAAAAAAAAATCAATTAGTTTAGCTTTAAAAGGATTTACAATTTACAGAGGCCTACCACACTATATATGTGACCCTGGACTACAAAACCAGTCATTACGGATACATTTTTTGGAAAATCTGGAATCTGAGAGTGCAAAAAAAAAGAAAAAAAAAAAAAGAAAAAAAAAGAAAAACATATAAAATGATAAAAAATATCATTTAAAGTTCTCCAAATTAAGTTCTTAGCAATATATATTACTAATCAAAAATTTGATTTATTAAATGTAAATACATTTCTTATTTAGTTTTGATATATTTATGGTAGAAAATTTACAAAATATCTTCATGGAACAATATCTTTACTTAATATCCTAATGATTTTTGGCGTAAAACAAAACTTGGTCATTTTGACCCATACAATGTTTTTTGGCTATTGCTGCAAATACACCCGTGCTACTTAAGACATATGACCTTGGGTGCGGCAAATTATATTCTTTTTTTTTTAATATTCCTTATGGTTAAGATAAATGTTTTTATGAAAACATACAATTTGATTATGAACTACTAAACGCGTGGTGGCAGCCAAGTGTTTGCCCACTGAGCCAGAAGGACTACTCTCGCGATTTCTCCAGGTACTCTCGCGATATGTGGTAGCTTGAAACCCGCCCCATGAGCCTTTGCGAGCCCTCTTTCTAGCCGGCGCCTGAGAATGGGTACGTGTTTTAGATTCTAGTCGTTGAAACAATCCGTCTTCATCTGAGCTATTCGATGATGCTTTTAATAAAACTCGCTCAGTGCTATATCACAAAAATAGATTTCAAGGGATATAGTGGCAAATTGGACGATTTGATGGCTTTTAAAGCATATTTACGAGAAGAGATGGGAAAAGTGGCTGGAGACATTGCCTAAGATGGCTGCGCGCATGGGGTACTATACTCTCAAACCGCATTTACACTGCTAATAAGGCTGGTAGTTGTACTCCGAGACTTAAACAACGCGGTTTTATTCGTAAATAAACAGTCTTTGTGATTGAAAAAAGTGTACTTTCATACGAGAAACTGGTTAGCGTGAAAGGCTAAACTGATAGAAGATGCATGTGTCAACCAATGGAGGCTGCATGGCCAGCTAACCTGAGGTGAAAAGTAACGTTAGGCTTGGGTGGATTGTATATGTTAACCAATTGTCGTTAATTTCACATTTTCGACACAAACAGGCTTGCAGCTTACTTTACCAATGCTGTTATTTGTGGACGCTTGTGAAGTTAAAGCTTACGTCTAAAATGTTAGCTTATTGCTAATGTGAATCTCCACGTACTTAACGGGACCGTTACAGAAAAGCAGGGAAATGTTATGTACTCACCTTCATGTTACAAACCAGTAAGACTTTTCCATGGAGCGCAAAAGTAGATTTTAGACAAGATGGCTTCGGTTGTGTTTTATTGAGGAAGTCATACAGGTGTTGAACAACAAGAGTGCGAGTAAACAACTTTAGTTGCAATTAACGTTATACATTTAAGCTTGAGTGTGTATGATGAGTCCAATTGCGGAACCTGATTGTTCATGCTGATAAACCTTGGAGAACTGAACACTCAAGTATGTGGTGAAAATGTGAGTTTAATTTCACTCAGATTTGTTTCTAATACATCTCTTACATTTACACTAAAGGTATCTCAAGGGACAACTGGCACAAACGCCGCAAGACTGGTGGCAAGCGCAAGCCCGTCCACAAGAAAAGGAAATATGAGCTTGGGCGTCCTCCTGCAAACACCAAGGTAAATCTGACTCTGATGTCTTCTGCTATTGTAAAAATGTGGGTGATGAAAACAAGTCCTTAGGTTGGTCTTTTTTTGGCCGTTTTGGTCAAAGGCTTAGACCTTCCAATGTTAGGATTAGTCATAGTTACACTGACACATGTTCAAGCTCAAAGTATGTCTTCGCAGGTCTTTGTCACATTACTTAAACATTTGTATGCCTGTCCTTAGATTGGACCTCGCCGCATCCACACAGTAAGAGTCCGTGGTGGAAACAAGAAATACCGTGCTTTAAGGCTCGATGTGGGCAACTTCTCATGGGGCTCAGAATGTAAGTTTAAGCTTGTTTTGTGCTGTTTATTCAGGTGTAGTTTTTTCAGTGAAGATGAATCTGTTCAGTTCTGCTGCTGAATGTGTTTGATGGATATCTTTAAGTTCTCTGAGAAAGATGTGTTCAACCTGATCTTTAGTGACTTTCCTGAGGTTTTGTTGGATGTTTCATTATGGTTTTGACGTTTCAGGCTGTACCCGCAAGACCAGGATCATCGACGTGGTCTACAACGCCTCTAACAATGAGCTGGTGAGAACCAAGACCCTGGTAAAGAACTGCGTTATCCTTGTGGACAGCAATCCTTACAGACAGTGGTATGAGTCTCACTACGCTCTTCCACTTGGCAGGAAGAAGGGTGCCAAGCTGGTAAGCTCAATCAGTTTTCTTTATTAAAGTGTAGGGTGTTTTAATAATGGTCTTTCATTGATGATACTATTGTCAGTTCTGCTGCTGAATGAAAGTGATGACGTTTAAGACTCTGAGGAAGACTCCTAGATTCTAAACTTTCTCAATACCAAAGACATGTGTAATCGTATATTGCTAATTCTCATTTGTGTTATTGATTCAGACCCCTGAGGAAGATGAAGTCCTGAACAAGAAGAGGTCAAAAAAGGTCCAGAAGAAGTTTGATGAGCGCAGAAAGAAGAGCAAGATCAGTCCTCTGTTGGAGGAGCAGTTCCTGCAGGGGAAGCTTCTTGGTAAGTCATGTTACAGACTCTTAATGTGACAGCGCTGAGTTTATACCAAATTCTGACAACCACTCTCATTCTACTTGCAGCAACGCTGCCTTTCAGTTTAAGTGTCTTATCTATGGTTTTGTTGCTTTTTAGCCTGCATTGCCTCCAGACCAGGACAGTGTGGCAGGGCTGATGGCTACATCCTTGAGGGCAAAGAACTGGAGTTCTACCTGAGGAAGATTAAAGCCAAGAAAGGCAAATAAATGTACAGCTCTCTTTGATACGACCATTAAAGAAAATACACCCCAACTCAGTATGTGGCTTCTGTTCTTATTTTAAACGACAAAGCTTTTGATTAGAAGAGATTTGGTTGTTGCAGTAACGTTTTGCATCATACACTTTTATTGAAAGGAGGATTGAGAAAGTTAAGCAGCTGTTTTGTACTGCATTAACTGGTTGTAACCTCCTAAAAAAAACACAAGTGCTGAAGTGCTTTTATTTTTCTGTATAAAAGTAGTCATTGCAATACTTGTGTACATTATTATTATTATTATTATTATTATATATTTTTTTTATAAATATTACACACCTTTACATGTAATATATCTGACATGTTTTATTTTACTACAAAATAATGGGTTTTCCAATATAAATTGGATTTCTAAAAATATTTAAAAAGAAAAATCAGATTATCTATAGACTTAATGTGACACTGGACCACAAAACCAGTCTTGAGTAGCACGGTATATTTGTAGTAATAGTGAAAAATGCGTTGTTTAGCCAAAATAAACTAATCTTTTATACCTAAATATGATGCATGAAGATATTGTAGGAAATTTACCAAGTATATCAAAGCTTAATATATTTGTAATAGGCATTGCTAAGAATTTAATTTGGACAACTTTAGAGGTGATATTTTGATCTTCCAGATTTTCAAATAGTTGTAACTAAACTGCTAAATATTGTTCTATCCTAACAAACCATATTGATGTATGCCATACATCAATGGAATCTTCAGATGTAAAAATCTCAATAAAAAAGCCTTATGACTGGTTTTGTGGTCTAGGGTTACATATGCAGTTTTATCTAACAACTTGGCTAATGTATTGAAGTGATAGTTCACCCAAATTAATGTAATTATCAAATCTGAGAGCCGACCCGCATAGTGTTCCCAGGCCCAGAAACATGGTAAAGACATTGTTAAATTAGTCCATGTGACATCAGTGATTCAACTGTAATTTTAGGAAGCTACAAGAATATTTTCTTTTACATTATTCAACAGTTCTTTTCCTACAGCTCAAATCTTCTGCTATTGCTGAGAGTACCTCTGCACGTAAACAATTCACGTGTATGCGTCATGGTACTTTTGATGGTGGAATACATGATTTGGAGAAGAATTGTTGAATAAAGATATTTTTGGTGTTTTTGTGCTCAAAGTGTTCTTGTAGCTTTGTAAAATTGTGGTTGAACCACCAATGTCCTTTACTACGTTTCTGGGTCTGGGCACATTTTAATTACGTTGCTGACTATGGAGCGTCAGAAAGGATTTAATCAAAAATTGTGTTCTGAAGATAAACAAAGGTCTTAAGGGTTTGGAACAACATGAGGGTGAGTAATTAATGATAGAATGTTCATTTTTTTGGGTGAACTAAGCCTTTAAGTATGATAAATAAATGACAGCTTTTATAGGTTAATGTTAATTTTCTACATTTTAAAATGTCAAGATGTGTAAGTGTATTATAAGCAAATGACTTAAAAGGAACAATAGTGTATATATTAACTTAGATATTAGATTAATAAATGCTATTCATTGTTAGTTTATTAATCATTGGATTAATCAATTTAAGTTTGGGGTTGGTAGGTGTGTTTGAAACGAGGTCATTTATACTCACCAAGACTGCATTATTTTGAAATAAAAACAGTAATATTGTAAAATAGTTTAAAACAACTGTGTTTTATTATTTTTTCAAATATAACTTATTCCTGTGGTGGCAAAACTGAATGTTTAGCCATCATTTCTTCAGTGTCACATGGTCCTTCAGAAGTCATTTTAATATGCTGATTTGGTGCTCAAGAAACATTTCACATTATTAATGTTAAAAAACAGTTGTGCTACTTAATATTATTGTGGAAACAGTGATACATTAAAAAAAAAGATTCTTTAAGTTTAAAAGAACAACATTAGAAATCCTAAGAATATATTTTCTTCACTGTAACTTTTCAACAATTGACTGCAGCTTTAAAGAATAAAACAATTTATTTAACAATAAAAATCATACTGACCCCAAACCTTTGAATGTGTACATTAGTCACAAGTGCAAGCAGGGGAGAGGGTTTAAATTTTGCAGCAAGTATCCTCAACAAATACATAAGTAAAATCTGACTGTGTAGTTACATATTTATCTATGGCTCTTGGTTTGCTTGTTCTGTAGTTTCAGGCGACCCCAAGAGTTTTTCATGGAAGACAGGTTGAATTGTCATGTTTTGTTGCTGCGGTGGTAATGGGTTGATGGCTTTGGAAGGCTGTTTGAGTCTTGAGTGCTCGTCTTCACATCTAGATCTGGAGCAAAGGCATACTTGTTCAAAGCTCTTGTTCTTCCGCTTTTTGACTTTTTGTGTAGTCGGCCACACATTGATGGCAAGCATTTGTGTCTTGGGGATTGGTAAAGGTTCCTCATCATCATCCTCAAGTATCCTAAGAAATACAGAATACTAAAGTCAATGTAAGAAATCTTTAAGAGAGTGAATCACATTTTCAAGGATTTATACATAAATTTACAATATACAAGTTGCAAATATATATCCCATGCTACAGAATTATCTATAAAATCATCAAACGCACTGCGAACATAGTTCCAGGCAGCTCTTGACATCATTACACATCCATATCACTTCGCCCACCCGATTTCAATTATTTCAAAGGTCTTACAACAGAAAAATAACCAAAACCGACAAAGACACTGGCCAAACAAATAAATACAATACACAATGAGATAAAAACGACAGATTATTCCCATGTTTTTGCCACAAAATTACGATTTATTATGTACGGAGAGCACATACTCTCTTTCTCCCTCACAGGGAGACAATTTAAAAACTACATGACATTTCTCACAAGCAAAGCAACAATGGCACTGTTCTTGAAGAAGATGAACTTAAATTTTCACTATAAGTAGAGACCCTGCAGCCAAACACTGTTGAGAGATGCATATAGATGTTTGAGTTTCTGTGAATTCTTAGTCATGTGTAATACATTTGAATTCGTACATTATGAAATATCATATTTATTATCTTTGCCTTACTTATTATGAATATTATGAATTTCAATAAACATATTATTGTTAAAATAAATCGGAATGTCCAACAGGATTCTAAGAATCAAACAAAATTCTACAGGACAAAGTAAAATTCCATTAACCCTCATGTGGTGTTCAAAATCCTATTACACCTATGGTGTTCCCGGTCAAAAATGACAGGCCTATAAAAAATAGCTTATAAATCACTCATTTAACCACATTTTCACCCAATCTTGTATTCAATCTTTTTGTCAACTTGTGTGTGTGTGTGTGTGTGTGTGTGTGTGTGTGTGTGTGTGTGTGTGTGTGTGTGTGTGTGTGTGTTTGTGGCATACATGTATCCATGCATGCACATGTCCAATGGCTCTATGTCTGCAAGCACACATATACATATGTGAACATGATAAACATGCTCCTGACAACTAAATTTTTCTCTAATTTTCAGTCTCCCCCATTCACTTTCAATGACCAGGAGCTCGGATAAATGACTCCTACAATTAAACCGTTTGAAAATGAAATACAAAACCAGTCCTAATTAAAAGAAAACAAGTTGATAAAAAGATTGAATCCAATTTTGGGTGATAATATAGCATAACAAGTGATTTATAAGCTATTTTGTGTAGGCTCGTCATTTTTGACCGGGAACACCACAAGTGTGACTCTGTGTCATTTTGTACAAAATAAAAGCATTTCAAAAGAAATTTCCTGGTTAAACATTAAAGTAGACTAGTGTGATCAACAGTGCAATTTATTTTCATATTTTTCTCAATATTGGCAAAATTATTAACAAATAATGCTTTTTTCACTCAAAAACTGAGGTGCATAAGCTCGGATAAATGACTCCTACAATTAAACTGTTTGAAAATTGAATACAAAACCAGTCTTAATTGAAAGAAAACAAGTTGATAAAAAGATTGAATCCAATTTTTGGGGATAATATAGCATAAAGAGGGATTTATAAGCTATTTTGTGTAGGCCTGTCATTTTTGACCGGGAACACCATAGGTGTAACAAGGTGAAAAAAACAACACAAAAAAGTAAAAAATAAATAAATAAAAAATGTGGACAAGTTGTTATAGTCTCTGTGAACAAAGTCACTAAGTTTCAGTTCAATGCGATAACATTAACTAGTATTTTCAGGAAAAAGAAAATCTTCTCCAGTCAAAAATGACATGAACACCACATGAGGGTTAAAATAAATCGGAATGTCCAACAGGATTCTAAGAATCAAATACAATCCTACAGGACAAAGTGAAATTCCTTTAAAATGAATTGGAATGTCCAATAGAATTTTAAGAACCAAAGTCCTACAGGACAAAGTAAAATTCCATTAAAAAAATTGGAATGTCCAATAGGATTCTAAGAATCAAATAAAATCCTACAGGACAAAGTGAAATTCCTTTAAAATGAATCGGAATGTCCAACAGGATTCTAAGAATCAAACAAAATTCTACAGGACAAAGTGAAATTCCTTTAAAATGAATCAGAATGTCCAACAGGATTCTAAGAATAAAACAAAATTTTACAGGACAAAGTAAAATTCCATTAAAATAAATCGGAATGTCCAATAGGATTCTAAGAATCAAATTAAAGCTGCGAGCAGCGATGAACGGGCCCTCGCACCTGGGCTCACCGCCGACCGGTGGCTTCAGGAAATCAGCAAACGGTGGGCAGTATGCTTTTAATACAGTAAATATAGAAAAAAGTCATTAGTCATTTAAATGTGCCAAACTTGCCGCTGCCAGATGGTGGCGCTATGCTTGTAACTAATTATTGGCATGTAGATGTGTTCAGGCCAGCACTATTATCAAACATATGAAGTTTGGTGCAGATTGACCTTGGTATGTTTGAGTTAGTGAAAGATATGATATATCCTGCTGCTAACAAGTAAGAACAAGATTCATGATAACAAAATGTTATTATTGCTTGCTTTACGTCCACCACTTCTGCTGAAATGTCATCGTTACCTATCTGTACAATTTTTGTGTGGATATTGCTTTGCTGGTGACTCCTCCTGTTATAAGACATCACTCTTAAGCGCTACATTACTAAGAATCAATAATGAAGACGGTGCCCACTTGGCACATGCATTCAAAGTAACCCTCTGCTAGTTTGGATTTAAAGTTTACAGAATTGAAAGGGTTAGACTTTAAAATCAACACACAGACACATACACACAAAATATAAAATGTTGCCATTCAGTTTTATTTGTTAGCATTAACTATATTAGTTAACATGACCAATAAATAAATAGCATTTATTAATGTTAATTAATATTAAGCTAAAAAAAAGTATTCATATATAGTTTATGTACTGTGAATTAGCATGAACATGAACACAGTTCATGTGGGTGTACAGCAATACACAATAAAGTGCTCTATAAACTCTTCATTCTTTCAAAATATCTTTAAAAATCAAGTTGAGTATTTTAACGGGGTGATATATATATTTATAACTGATCTTAAAATTATGGTTTTCAGATGTTTTGAAGAGATAACAGTAAAGTTTGTTTTGTTGTCAAAGTTTGTCTTAATTTTTTATTATTATGATTTTATATTCAATAAATAACACTATGTAAATATTGTCTATCAATGAAGATAAATTGATCATGCTAAAAAGTTGTATTTTTTAAAATCTTTTGCTATGTGACTGAATAGGACAAGTTCATGGTACAGTTAAGTAAAAAATAAATAAAAAACAACAACTGCAAAAAATGAACAATGAAAGACTTAGTGACCCTTTATATTTTCTCAAAATATCAGACTCTCAAAGATCAGACATATTTATGTAATTACACTACATACAGTATGTGCATTTTGTTCAAAGATGGTCTGTAGGATGGCTCTCTACTCTGTCACCCTCTCTGCCTCTCACCCCTCCCCCCTGCAATAATGAGCTTCTCTGTGCCTGACTGAACGCACACACATACTGTAGAGACATTCACCAGAGTGACAGCAGGTTTCTGAGTTCTTTTTTAAATTTTCTTTAATTCATAGAAGCTTGTATACATTTTTTATTTCCAGCACTTGCTCAGAATGATTAGATCTCTGTGTGAAAAAAGTTTTAAAGAGTTTGGATGCTGCACTTTAAAGATATAAAAATATTTTTTACTATATCTTTAAAAAATCACCACGTCCACACCGTTCAAGATATCCAAAATCCGGTCGCAATTTAACATCTTCAGAATATTCTCTTCATGTTAAAAAAGTTTGGTGTGAACAGCTGGTTGTTCTTAGAAGTAGTGTGCATTTGTTTACAGCCTGATTTTTCCAAAAATCCACATTCAAATCAAAATAGCCGGCTTCCTGTTGGTCTCAGCTAATGAGTTTGATTTAGAAAGTTGTCCAAATTGATGAGAACAATATATGTACAGAGTTTAGTGACTGTAGGAAAAACTAACCCCCCAACTTTTGTCAAAAGATGGCGCTATAGAGTGCCTGCTCCACGCCCATTTATGACCTTTTGCCAGTGTCTAACTATCATAAATATTGATGTGTGTGTTGAGTTTCATGAAATTCTAAGCATGTTATCTGCCTCGAAAAGACAGGAATCTAATTTTAAAGTTTGACATGTTGCCATGGCAACAGCATTCGATTTATCATCGACCCCTTTACATATTCTTATCGGCCGTGTTTTGACATGATTTTGATGAAGTTTAAAGAAAATCGAGTAAAATTAAGAGGCTGATATCAAAGCATTTTGAAAATGACACACTTCCTGCTGCCAGTTGGTGGCGCTATAACTTTGACTCATAATAGTCACATTTATGGAATCGGCATCATACAACGAACAAACTGGTGAAGTTTCATCAGAATCAGGCAATGTGTGCAACAGTTATTAGACACTTCCTGTTTCTCATTTCTCGCCATAACTTTGTCGCCTTGCCACGGCCAAACCGTTCGAGATATCAAAAATCTCCTCGCAATTTAGCGTCCCCAATGTCTTGAGATCATGCTGACCGAGTTTGGTGACAATCCCATGGAATTCCTGGGAGGAGTACGTTAAATTCCAGAGCATGCGCTTTTTAAACAGCCCTAAATATCTCACTTCCTGTTGCGTGGAGCCCATGACATAGAGTACAAAAGTTGTTCAGCTTGATGAGTTCTATATGTGTACCGAGTTTCATATCAATACGCGCAAGTATGTGTGCGCAGTACATCAAGTTTTCAAACTGTGTTCCAGGGGGCGCTGTAGAGGCCCTGAACCACGCCCGGGTCCCAGCCTCTGTGGCGTCCTGATGGCCGCAGATTCCGACGTGTGTGCAAATTTTCAAGAGTTTTTGAGTATGTTAAGGCCCCCAAAAGTGCCCGGAAGGTTGAAAAAAATAAAAAAAAAAAAAAAAAAAAAAAAAAAAAAATAATAACCCTTAGAAGAACAATAGGGCCTTCGCCCTTTTGGGCTCGGGCCCTAATAAAATCCTACAGGACAAAGTGAAGTTCCATTAAAATAAATGGGAATGTCCAATAGGATTCTAAGAATCAAATAAAATTCTACAGGACAAAGTGAAGTTCCATTAAAATAAATCGGAATGTCCAATATGATTTTAAGAACCAAAGTCCTACAGGACAAAGTGAAATCCTATTAACTAAAACTCTATGTCCAATAAGATTCTAACAATACAATAAAATCCTATACAGGACAAAGTGAAATTCCTTTAAAATGGATCGGAATGTCCAATAGGATTTTAAGAATCAAAGTCCTACAGGACAAAGTGAAATTCCCTTAAAACAAATTGGAATGTCCAATAGGATTCTAAGAATCAAATACAATCCTACAGGACAAAGTGAAATTCCTTTAAAATGAATCGGAATGTCCAACAGGATTCTAAGAATCAAACAAAATTCTACAGGACAAAGTGAAATTCCTTTAAAATGAATCAGAATGTCCAACAGGATTCTAAGAATCAAACAAAATCCTACAGGACAAAGTAAAATTCCATTAAAATAAATCGGAATGTCCAATAGGATTCTAAGAATCAAATAAAATCCTACAGGACAAAGTGAAGTTCCATTAAAATAAATCGGAATGTCCAATATGATTTTAAGAACCAAAGTCCTACAGGACAAAGTGAAATCCTATTAACTAAAACTATGTCCAATAAGATTCTAACAATACAAAAAAATCCTATACAGGACAAAGTGAAATTCCTTTAAAATGGATCGGAATGTCCAATAGGATTTTAAGAATCAAATACAATCCTACAGGACAAAGTGAAATTCCTTTAAAATGAATTGGAATGTCCAATAGAATTTTAAGAACCAAAGTCCTACAGGACAAAGTAAAATTCCATTAAAAAAATTGGAATGTCCAATAGGATTCTAAGAATCAAATAAAATCCTACAGGACAAAGTGAAATTCCTTTAAAATGAATCGGAATGTCCAACAGGATTCTAAGAATCAAACAAAATTCTACAGGACAAAGTGAAATTCCTTTAAAATGAATCAGAATGTCCAACAGGATTCTAAGAATAAAACAAAATTCTACAGGACAAAGTAAAATTCCATTAAAATAAATCGGAATGTCCAATAGGATTCTAAGAATCAAATAAAATCCTACAGGACAAAGTGAAGTTCCATTAAAATAAATGGGAATGTCCAATAGGATTCTAAGAATCAAATAAAATTCTACAGGACAAAGTGAAGTTCCATTAAAATAAATCGGAATGTCCAATATGATTTTAAGAACCAAAGTCCTACAGGACAAAGTGAAATCCTATTAACTAAAACTCTATGTCCAATAAGATTCTAACAATACAATAAAATCCTATACAGGACAAAGTGAAATTCCTTTAAAATGGATCGGAATGTCCAATAGGATTTTAAGAATCAAAGTCCTACAGGACAAAGTGAAATTCCCTTAAAACAAATTGGAATGTCCAATAGGATTCTAAGAATCAAATACAATCCTACAGGACAAAGTGAAATTCCTTTAAAATGAATCGGAATGTCCAACAGGATTCTAAGAATCAAACAAAATTCTACAGGACAAAGTGAAATTCCTTTAAAATGAATCAGAATGTCCAACAGGATTCTAAGAATCAAACAAAATCCTACAGGACAAAGTAAAATTCCATTAAAATAAATCGGAATGTCCAATAGGATTCTAAGAATCAAATAAAATCCTACAGGACAAAGTGAAGTTCCATTAAAATAAATCGGAATGTCCAATATGATTTTAAGAACCAAAGTCCTACAGGACAAAGTGAAATCCTATTAACTAAAACTATGTCCAATAAGATTCTAACAATACAATAAAATCCTACAGGACAAAGTGTAATTCCTTTAAAATAAATCAGAATGTCTAAAAGGATTCTAAGAATCCAGTAAGATCCTAAAGGATAAACTGAAATTCCAATAGGATTTTTTGACAAGGACACAGACCTCCGTTACTACGTCTAAAATGACGTTTTGGAATTATGAGATGCATAAGAAATTAATCCTACTCACAGCGTTGTAAGGACAAAAATCGGACGAATACCTTGAAATATATCATCTGATTGATGTCTTGAGGTGTGGTAACCATAGTATAAACGGAATAATTGACTTCGGTCCGTTGAATTCTTCTAAAATACGATGACGCATAATGACGCATCACCACTTTGGGTGTGCATTATTTTCTAAGAATTTAACAGCCCATCGTCAATTATTCCTTACATATAACCCTTCTAATTAAATTATTATTACTGTGTTTCGGTATGACTGGAATAATATATTGAATGTTGGCATTACCGTATCTTTTGTTTTGATGTTTTCCACCAGCATATTAATCTGGTCACTTGATAATATTTCTAAATTGTTAGGTGTTACAGTCCGTCATAGTACCTCATGTCATGTGTGGAACCCATGAAGACAGGCTTCATAGTAGCTGAAGGATATGAAGGACCCTTATCCACCCAGTATTTGTCCTTCTCAAGGAGCGGAAGATTTTGATGCATGTCATCTACAGCTAGCATGGAAACCTAGATAAAGGTAGAAACATTCCCATGAGTGCTTGATCCATTGTGTACATCGGTTGAATTGAAGTATTGATTTACTAACCTGAATGTTTCGATCTATGAGTTGGTTAGTCTCAAAATCATCGTCATCTTCTCCAAATGGGTTGATAATTAATTCCCCTACCTTTAAGAACATAATGTACACTTCATGTTAGAGAAATCAAACCAATTTTGTAGAAAAAAAAAATGCTCTTATACTAGCAATCATACCTTTAACCAGCCAGCGTAAAAGAAGAACTCCAGTAGAGTGAAAATTGGGACATACAGGTCCAGATGAATTTTGTCTTCATCAGGTTTCTCAGGTTTTACAAACTGCCGACCAATTAGGCAGAATGTGAAAAAGGAGTAGACAGCCACGGTCACTACCTGCATCCAAAGAAGATGAAGATGAGGTGACTTGAGGTGCATACAATGAGCTACACCCATGAAAGAAAGATTTGTGAGATGAGCCTCACCTGTGTGTACACCAAGGGAATGCTGATCCAGTCGTAGTGGAAGAGCATGCTGCATTTTGATCGATAGTTATTCAGCTCCTGACAAAGAGGAACAAAGAAAGGAATTATTGTGCTTTTATTGCACATATGCATCAATTTGACATGTTTGAACACACTTACATCCATGAGCAGTCGCAAGGCTATATCATCTTTCACACGGCCTTCTTTTCTCGCTTGTGATGCCAGATTTGCAAACCATGCAAGTGGCATCCAGTATTTGTTGAAGTCAGAGTACAGATGGTTTAACTTTTTGAGCTCGTCTGTGGTCATGAATCCTGCAAAGAAAAAAAAACAATACTTAATACTCTTATCAAGTTAGTTTTTAAGCAGTTTACATTTACAGAAATAATTTGAACAATATACAGTACAGACCAAAAGTTTGGACACACCTTTGAACCAAAGTTTTCTTTATTTTCATGACTATGAAAATTGTAGATTCACACTGAAGGCATCAAAACTATGAATTAACACATGTGGAATTATAAAAGTGTGAAACAACTGAAAATATGTCATATTCTAGGTTCTTCAAAGTAGCCACCTTTTGCTTTGATTACTGCTTTGCACACTTTTTGGCATTCTCTTGATGAGCTTCAAGAGGTAGTCACCTGAAATGGTTTTCACTTCGCAGGTGTGCCCTGTCAGGTTTAATAAGTGGGATTTCTTGCCTTATAAATGGGGTTGGGACCATCAGTTGTGTTGTGCAGAAGTATATATAGAATTAAATATTTTATAGAATTAAATATAATTCCACATGTGTTAATTCATAGTTTTGATGCCTTCAGTGTGAATCTACAATTTTCATAGTTCCAAAACTCTTTGAATGAGAAGGTGTGTCCAAACTTTTGGTCTGTACTGTATATTATTTGTGAACTTATGCTTAGCTATTCTTCTTAATAGTTAACTCTTAACTTATTTAAAAATTTTCAAGTCATCAAAGCTCAGTAAATATTGGTCACAGACATGGAGATTTACTTTAAATTTCGCCAAGCCGATAACTCACTAAAAACTCTATTAGATCATGCTTTCTGGCCATTTTAAGTCTTATTTTGACATAACAAAGAGGTTATATCTAAGTGTTTGAGTTCTTTATTTACTTTATTTAATTAGTCTTCCCATTAACGCCATTATATTGGCCATTCAGATTGATTCACGAATGTGGAACACACGCATGAACAGTTTGAACACAAGAGGCAGGATTTATCGCATGAACCAATTACAGCCAAACATAACCAGTCATATCCAATTGTATCGCGATGGAGGAAAAATTAAGAAAATTAGAATGGCAAATACCAATTGCTCAGTATTTCTTGTACCACTTCACTTCCAAGGCAAAATAAATTATATTTTTATATATATACAGTCAAGCCTGAAATTATTCAAACACTTGGCAAATTCTTACTTAAAGTTACTTTTATTCAACCAGCATGGGTTTTTTTTGACCGGAAATGACACAGGCTTCTCCCAAAAGACGATGTACTAGAGGCATCATTGTGGGGGAAAAAATTCTCAGCTTTTATTTACATTTGAACAAAAAGTGGCATGTCCACAATTATTCATACCCTTTGCAAACTGTCACAGTCTATGGGAAAATCCAAAGTTCTATACCATTCCAAATAGTCCAAGCTGTTCTAAAGCATCCTACCCTGATTCATTGGGAACAGCTGTTTTAATCAACTCAACAGGTGAAAAACAGAAACTCTCGGTTGTTGGTTTGTGGACAGTCATGGCTAAGACAAAGGAGCTCACTGAGGACCTGCGGCTGCGCATTGTGGCTGCTCACAAGTCAGTAAAGAGCTATAAGACCATATCATGTGACTGGAGTAATGATGCTAAAAATTCAGCTTTGAAATCACAGGAATAAATTAAAATATATTCAAATAAAAAAACAGTTATTTTAAATAGTAAAAGTATTTAAAAATTTTACTGTTTTTGCTGTACTTTGGATCAAATAAATACAGGCTTAGTGAGCAGAAGAGACTTCTTTAAAAAAACATTAAAAATCTTCCTGTTCAAAATCTCTTGAGTGGTAATGTATGAGTCATGTATGATGGATGTGGGACAGTGTCAAGTAAAGTTCTCCAACAAACAGCTCTTATGGGTCAGTTCTTTTTAATAAACTAAAACATACTTTACGAGGAAGCCTGACTCATGAACAAATTACTTATCTTATATTATAGGCTGGTTCTTTTAATTAATAAATCATACATACAAATTAGGTTTGAATCAGCCTAGGAAATCCTTTCACTGAATTAAATACAACGGAGAAGCTATTGAATCATTGTCTGACTCACTTACTGAACTGCAAGTTAGAATTACTTTCTGTGTCCGTATAAAAAAAGTTTAGTGTCAATAGTATTACCGAGCATATGCGACCCTGGACCACAAAACCAGTCATAAGTAGCACGGGTATATTTGTAGCAATAGCCAACAATACATTGTATGGGTCAAAATTATCGATTTTTCTTTTATGCCAAAGAAAATATCATGTCCAAGAAGATATTTTGTAAATTTTCTACCAAAAATATATTAAAACTTTTGATTAGTAATATGCATTGCTAAGAACTTCATTTGGACAAATTTAATTTTTTTGCACCCTCAGATGTCAGATTTTCAAATAGTATGGCTTATTTATTCAGCTTTCAGATAATGTATAAATCTGAATTTTAAAAAATGGACCCTTATGACTGGTTTTGTGGTTCCGGGTCACATATATAGGCTATATAAACAATAATGAAACACCTTTAAAAGTAATCCACTACTTCTGCTTCTCCCAAACATTTTCAGACTCAAAGTTCTTACCTGCCTCCACAATGTCCTCCAGCGTTTGGAATCTCTTGCGTACTCGTGTACTAATGGACCGCAAAATGAGGACAGATGACAGGTTTGCGTACCGCATCAAAGTTCTTCTCAGGAGACGGCCTCTTTCATCTGTGCCGTGGACATTCCCAGATACAACCATCATCAGGTTATCTGGCAGGGGAAAGCTCGTATACTGACCCCACCAACGCTGAAATGCCTGGGTGACATAGAACCCTAACAAAGACAACAGACCAGTTTAACTTACTACAAGGAACCTAATAAATTAGTAGTCATATTGCTACGGTCAGAACTTGTATGCTCACCAAGAACAAATGACATAGGGATGAGTTTAGCAAACTTGTTGCAATGACGTGCAAGTCGCTCAAAAACCTCTTGTTGGTAGTTAGTGAGGACACACCTGGAAGATGCAACAGGAATAGATTGAGGGAATTTGGGGTATCTCATTTTGTCACTCCATAATTTAAAAAAATGTAGACAGGAAACAATGTATTTTTTACAATTTTGGGGAGAATAAAATGTTGTATAAAATCAAGCAAATTGGATATGAACAAATCCCTCTGTAAAAACCTTCAGAATATAGACAGGAATAAAAATGCAAAGTTTGGTGTGTGTAAGCGCTACTGAAGTGGAGATTTATGGCTCAGTGTAGGAGAAAAAACTCATTTTGAGAAAACGGCCTTAAAAATATGTATTGTAATTGAAATTTATTGACACAAATAGATAAAGTGCTATAAAAGAAACATTCAACAGTGTCTTTAGGGTGTTTTCTTTCCACTAGTCTGAAAAAACACTTTATGGAAAAGCCCAAAATCTCAAACTTGACAGGTGCATGAAAAAACCTGCAGTGTCTTCCTTTTGAATTAGTTTTTTTTAGCTAACCTTGGCTGTATTGGCATTACAAAAGTGGCGTCTGTGAATCTGAATGTGCAATTGTTAAAAAAATGTGGATTATTAGAATGTTTGGAATGTCATGATACCTGTATAGAATACTGATGAAGCTGTACAATAAACAGAAGACCAGGAATTCTCTGTAGAGAAGCTTGTAAATGCTTCCTTTCCATCGGAAGAGCAACTTTGAGAAGCCTCCAAACTTAGCATTGGCCACCTTCAGCGTGTAGGATACCGTCATGGTGGAGTTCTAGATAAAACTCAAAGAATTAATACGTTTTCACAATTCAACGTCACATTTTTCATATATAATAGTCATTTTTTTGTTCTTACCTTGGTGTTTCAAGCCCGTCTTCTTTTAGAGAGAAAACACACCTCTTGTTTTCTCCTTTATATCCCTGTCTTAAATGTGAAGCTATCAATCCATCCTGTGATTTATGGTTTGGGAACCCATTTTAAAAGAACATGTCATGGTCAATGTCAGTTTCACACAGGTCAGCAATATGAATGATTACTGTGGAAAACACACAGTAAAGGTATAATTTATGACTAGGT
This sequence comes from Garra rufa, assembly GCF_049309525.1. Lineage (NCBI taxonomy): Eukaryota > Metazoa > Chordata > Actinopteri > Cypriniformes > Cyprinidae > Garra > Garra rufa. Next base: position 25,871,614 of record NC_133370.1, on the reverse strand, counting down.
ATTTATTACTTGATTGCGCTTTTTTTTTTTTCACAGAGATTCTATAGAAGATGATCCCCAGAGAACCTTTAGTGAAAAAAAATTGTTTAGTGTGAACAATTTGATGTCCTTTTGTGCAATGGAAAACGGTTCTTCATGTAACTGGAGATGCCAATAACTTTTATTTTTTAAGTGTTATTCATGTTAATATTAATATTGAAGCAAGCATAAAAAGGATGTTGGATTTTTTTTTTAAATACAACATATCAAATAAAACACGACTTTCCTGAAAGGCCTTAAAGCCGTAAGTAATTATAATAGTAGATGATATCAAGTGCAAACACGTAACTGGTAAAAATATCTGTGTTATAAATCACGGAAGATCACGTCGCAGTTTTAAAACCATTCTCGTGTGAACTGCTCATCGACAAACAAAGTAGCCTAAGTTATTTTGAAAACGGGAATGAGTTAAATCTAACCAAAAAAAATAATTAAGAGAAGCGAGATCGTTTGTTTACACTGATTGCTGTTTAATTGAATTCCTTAAAGTTCAAACTCTATCTATCAAAAACGTAAAAGGTTACACAGATTTTCAGCGAACAGTAGGGGGCAGTATAGACACTGTAAGGGAAAGAAAGTAGGCCTACAGAGTTACTCCAGTTTAGAGTTTACTCCATCACGGCACTGGCAGCATCAGCTCACTTCATACAAACTGAACACGCCTTCTCTTCCTTGTTAAATAAAGCAAAAGCTTGATCACATTTCCCCCCTCAGACTTCCTCTTGAGACAATGTTTACATATCCTGTTTTCCATCTGAATTCAATTAGGTAAGAAGAATCATGATATCATTTTCTTTAGATATCTATCAAGACAGTCAAACATACACAATTCATTTTTAAGTAATACATGAATATGTTAAAAGCAATAATAGGCCTATATGAGAACTTTTTGCTCTTCAAGGAACGTTTTCTTATTCTAAAAAAAAAAAACCATCTCTGCTGAGGGCTATCAGATTGAAGCGGTTATTCAGGAAAACATAATTTAACAATTGTAAGCAAAATCGTAAAATCACTAAAATAACGTCTTTGCTAAAATTTGCAAAACTTTGAGACTTAATAAATTGAATTAAAGGGATAGTTAACCCAAAAATGAAAATTCTGTCATTAATTACTGATCCTGAAGTCACTTATGTCACGTGGACTATTTTAACGATGTTCTTACTTCGCATCTGTGTTCCGAAAATGAATGAAGGTCTTACGGGTTTGGAACGACATGACTATTTCAATTTTTGGATAAACTATACTTTTAAAGCATGTTCATAAATGCAGTAGGGGTTTAAATAATTAGATTGCTTCAAAATAAAAGAACAAACTTTTGTTCTCTGTGCTAATTGTTTCTGTATAGGCAAGCTTTAAAAATAGAAATGTCACAACTGTAAAGTGCACACAGAGTACAAAATATTACACACTGTTCCACAGCAGGGCAGGTAGAGATGCCTGTGAGGCCATTACAGCTCTGCAGGTTTTACTGGGATGGAGTAACCCAATGCTATAATTACAAACTCCCACACAGGAGGAAATCAGAGCTACCTTTCTATTACTGCTGAGTGATTTCAGCCACTAATGAATGGGCTGGGTCATTATGGGGACACAGAAGCAGATCTTGTGAAGGCCAGTGTGAGACTCTGGAAGGGCTGTACATTAATTTCATACTTGGTCCCTTAGGACTGAGTATAATTAACAAATTTGAAGTGTTTTCACAATTTCAGTTAAGCAACCAATTATTAGAGCCTGTGGTTCAATTAACTAACACTGAAAGAGTTCAGTCATGCAAAACAACAGTTGTGTGAAAATTTTTTATTTGAAGCCATGAATTAAATATAATTTCTCATTTTCAGGATTGTTTGATAATGTCACAAGTTGTCATAAATTCATACAGAAAGTCCAGTGCAACTCATATGCATTCAAATGACAAAAAATGTGTGTTTGTTCAGTGTTGTTTGACCATCACTCTTTTTCTGACCTTTCTGTCACTGACCTTGTTAGAAATTGGACAAGATTTGTTTTGATTTGAAGTTTTATTATTAGTTTTTAATATAAATTTTAATTTTAAATTTTTATTTCAGTTTTAGTTAGTAATTTTAGTACTTCAACATAAAGCGATAGTCCACCCAAAAATTGAAATTCTGTCATTAATTACTCTATTATTGAGTAATATTGAGTCGCGCTACTCTCGTGAATGCACGTTGAAGACTGACACGGATAAGACAAAATTGTTAAATAAAAGTGGATATTTTTGTAGCTTCATAACATTATAGTTGAACCACTAATGTCACATGGAATATTTTTTATGATGTTCTTACTACCTTTCTAGGCCTTGAATGTGATTGTTGCATTGCTGTCTATGCAGGTTCAGAAAGCTCTCGGATTTCATCAAAAATATCTTAATTTGTGTTCTGAAGATGAACTAAGGTCTTATGGGTTTGGAACGACATGAGGGTGAGTAATTAATGACTGAATTTTCCTTTTTAGGTGAACTTTAAATGTCTTTAACTTAAATGCCAAGGCAGCATTTTTAAATTTTATTTTAGATTATTATATTTTATTTTTTTATTTTATTTAATTTTATATTTTATTGAATTTCAGCTTTACTTCAATTAACCGTACTGTAAAAGTAATTTTATAGAAGCTGAGTGTTTGTTCTGTATGGTGTACTCAACCCCTCCTACTTTATTTAGGCTTTCCACTGAAACCTGCTTATGTTAAATTTTACTTGCTGAGTCAGCCTGATCTTATCCGAAAGCCACTTCATTTGACTAGTATAGCTGTTTCTGTTTATTTGATTCTACACGTTTTTAACTCCCTAAGAGTGCATTAATTATTAACAAGGCCAAAATGATTACATCAGCTGTGGCCAGCTGTGGATACAGGCTAGATACTATTGACTAAACAGTCAGTGTTTTCAACATTTACAGTTACATAAACAGCAACCCTCGAAACGTCTGTGTAGGAGAGAAATGTTAGTCCATCATGTCAAATTTCAGCAGATTTGATTACTCAAGAGTCAAGATAAAGACCAGAGGCTAGGTGGTTCTGTTTAATGTTCTCTGGCTCTCTACTGTTACTTTTCCTCTTCGTGATGATATATGTAAATTATATGTGACATCAAATATGTTTTACATTGACACTAAACACTGTAACTGAATGTGAAACACAAAGCAATTTTACAATAATAAAACGTCCTGTCTAAATTACAGTAAAGGACGAAGATATAAAAATCTCAATATAATGAAAATATCCAGGCGACAGCTATATGATAGCTTATCTTGGCAACAGACAGAGTCTGCAAACAGCTCCATCTGACACTTTTGTCAGTACAGTAATTCATTCATGTATGCAAAAGTAATGGTTTCGCACTGGCGCAGTGACTTCCTTTAACACCAGCGTTCACTGTGCATTTGCAACCAAAGGGAAAAGTCCTGACTGAAGGTGTAGTCACATTTCAGCAAAAAATTTGAGTACTAAAAAATATCCATTATGGTCCACTGTCAATAGCACTTCTTACACAGATGTCCCTTTCAACAAAGCAGCTTTGTGTTGGTTTGTTTCGCCCTCCAACTCCTTTTCTTCTGTGGGTTCTTATAAAAATTTCTTGCCAAGATGTTTGTGTCTTTCTTTCATCACTCGAAAAGAAATTAAAGGGATAATTAAAGGGATTTTCAAAATGAAAATTTGATTTATTGGTTTATCTGCTTACCCCCAGGGCATTCAAGATGTAGGTGACTTTGTTTCTTCAGTAGAACACAAATTAAGATTTTTAACTCAAACCATTGCAGTCTGTCAGTCATACTGTATAATGGCAATCAATGGGACCCACGGCTTTGAGAGTCAAAAAAACCGTAAACACACACAAAACCAAATTAAACTCTGCGGCTCGTGATGATACATTGAGATCTTAACACACTTAAAAATCGGCCTGTGCAAGAAACTGAACAGTATTTATATCATTTTGTATACGTCACTCATTGTTTACACAGAGAGATTGTGGGTACGATGACTACTCAAAATTACTTATGCTTATCCTGATTGTTGCAACCGATTAAAAACTAAAAAATTACGTTTGCTTGCACGAAACTCATCCGGGAGTGTTGACTTTTCAGCGACTCCCAACTTTTGAGCCTGATCGACTGAAGTTATGGTAGCTGGCGCTGTTGTGAATGCGCTCAGGACAGTTGGACATTGTGGTGGATCAGAGGTAAAAAATGATGTAAATACTGTTTAGTTTCTTGCACAGATCAATTGTTTTGTGTGTTAAGACCTCAATGTATCGTCACAAGACACAGGGTTTAATTTGGTTTTGTCTGTGTTTTACTGAAGAAACATAGTGACCTACTTCTTGGATGCCCTGGGGGTAAGCTGATAAACATCAAATTTTCATTTTTGGGTGAACTGTCCCTTTAAGATTTTTTAGCAAAACATTCCAGGATTTTTCTCCATATAGTGGACTTCTATGGTGGCCAATGGGTTGAAGGTCCAAACTGCAGTTTCAATGCAGCTTCAAAGGGATCTACATGATCCGAGCCAATGAATAACAGACTTATCTAGAGAAATGATCTGCCACTTTCAAACCAAGCAGCTTTCTGTTGGTCTGCTTGAACATGAGCAGTCTGTTTTACCTCCTTTTCTACTATGCAGATTCTTATTGGAATGACTGGCTTCTTCCATGAAATGTACTGTAAATGTGACTGCACCTTCAGACTTATTCACAAAACTCCAGTGTACTTGATAGCATCTCTGAGTATGTCAGTCAAACACCATTTCCTGTACTGTCACGAGAGGTCCACGCTCTCATACTCTCCATGATCGGAGTCCTCGATTTCAATCCCAGGAACCAGGCTGTAGTATTCAGTGGACTGGGTCAGATACGCCTTCTCCCGATCGGCTGAGTCCTTCATCACTTCGCTCACGCTCACTGTGTCCAGGTCCTGCTTTCCCGCCGTCCCTTCTGTGGAGCAAGTTGACGGCGGAGGGGCCAGCGAGTCCACAGAACCCAGTTTGATCTCCACCTCCTCATAAATATCCCGAGTGCTGCCCAACAAGTTGGACGAGGGCTGAAGAATCAGTTGGTTCCTCAGTATGACCTCTTTTCCACCGTCTGCAGCCACTGCTGATTCGCTAGCGGGAAGTTTGGCATGTGGCCAGCGTCCGTTGCAATGGGAGTTGTTGGATCTTTTGCGAGTCGGGCTGAAGGATGAGCTCTCTTTCCTCTTCTTCTTCCTCCCACAGCACCAGCAGAGCACCAAACTGAGGAGGAGGAACAGGGGAAGCAGGATGAAGAGAGCGGTCAGGTTGGCCAAATGACACACGTCACTGGTCTGCAAAGACCAAACCGAGCGTCCCTCCAGATTCTGAGGAGCGGCACAGGACAGATTACCTACAAGGTCATGAAGGTTGCTGGAGTTGTCATGTAGACCAGTTTGAAGACCTTCCCACAGCGAGCATGTGCAGGCCCAAGGGTTTCCGGCGAGCTCCAGGCGCTCGAGTGACGGCTTAAGCACTGAATGAGGTAGAGCACTCAGCTGGTTCCATTCTAGGATCAGCGCTCGTAGTTTATCTGAGCTTTGCAGAAATTGCTCGGGCAGATGTTTCAGACGATTCTCCCCCAGATCCAGCACTTCCAAACTATAGGCTTTATTTAGGAAATCAGCTGGAAGAGAGGTAAGTCTGTTCTGGCTAAGATAGAGCTCTCTCAATGAACTGACAGCATCACCGACCTCGCTGTGATCAATGTGACTGATATTACAATTAGTTAGGTCTAAAACCTGCAAGTGTGTATGTGACAAAAAAGCCTCCCAGGGAACCTGGCTGAATGTGGATCCTGAGTAGTTCAAGCAGCAAGTGTCATTGGGTACCTCAGATGGAAAGTGAGACAAAATGCTGACTGATGGACATCCACATTCCTTAGCACTTCCTTCAGTCACATGCAGCATTTGGAGAATCCAAAACCAGGATAAAAAGACAACTCCTATAACAACAACAACAACAACAACAAATGATTAAAAATAACTTCACACTTATCTCCCAGAACTGAAGCATTCATTTATTGACAGCATTTAAAGTATTAGTTCACTTTAGGCTTGCCATGATAGACGGTGTTGACGGTGTTACCGGTTTTAAAACGCAACACCGGTGACATCACTTTTCCACCATGACACCGTCCCCACATTTTTTTAAAGTATTTGTTTTTTTATTAAATATTTATTTGAATTAAATGGAAAATATAATTCTAAATAATTTACTTAAGACGAGAGCATGCACTATAATTAAAAACTGAACATAGCTACAATGCGTCATATTTCATTTATCACGTGAGGAGAACGAGAGGAGTCGAATTTACAGAAAGAGAATGGCGGACGATTTAGTGTCAAAACGCAATGCAAAAGCGCCTGTTTGGCAATATTTTGGGTTCAAACCAAATGCAAAAAGGGAACCTGAAAACGTTAATGAGGCAATCTGCAAACTTTGCCTGACAAAGGTGGCAGCATCTGGAGGAAACACAACTAATTTATACACGCACCTTCAAGCGTGCCCCGACTGCTGACTTGTCATTTTTGTAGCCTAATGTCATTTTGGAAGTTTTTCTTTTATATTCGTTTCTTGTTCATTCGTTTAATCTTATTTCAACTTTGTGCAATTTATTTAGTTATCTTTCTATTTTATTTTCTTATTCGGTTTAAAAACATTCTAACATAGGCTACGTAATAAACGTTCTATGGTTGTTATTTGTTTGGTTCCAACTTCCACAGTTTTTTCAGCCTGCAGCATTGTTGTTGTTTTTTTTCGTTATGTTAATAAATTTCTGTGTTTAATATCAGTGATTTTTTTTTTTTGTAGTTTCGTTGTCGTCCATTCAAACAATTGACGCCGAATTGCCAATTCCCGCAAAACTAAGTGAAAGTATAATACGCACACATTTATAAGCTATTTAAAAGCAGAAAAAAAGAGGAAACCCCCACCCCCACGGTGATACTGGTATTACCGGTATTACACGTGCCGATTAACCGGTGGGGAAATTTCCTCATCGTCACAACCCTAGTTCACTTCCAGAATAAAAATTCTTGATAATTTGCTTACTCTAATGCCATCCAAGATGTTAATGTCCTTCTTTCTTCAGTCAAAAGAAATTAAGGTTTTTGAGGTAAGCATTCCAGGATTTTATCCATATAGTGGACTTCAATGGTGCCCAACAGGTTGAAGGTCCAAATTGCAGTTTAAAAGGGCCCTACACTAGCGAAACGACTGGCCATTTTGTAAAAATTGTTTAATTTATATACTTTTTAACCACAAATGCTTGTCTTGATTTAGCTTGACTTCACGCATTACATAATCACGTTGAAAAGGTTACGTGTGACGTAGGCGGAAGTACCGACCACCCAGTGTTTACAAAGTGAACGTGCAAAGAAAGTCAAACTGCCTTTACATTGGAAAAATCACGCTTTTCCAATGTAAAGGCAGTTTGAATGCATGAAGATGTGCATTCGCAAAGCAGAGCTAGTGCAAGATGAGCATTTGTGGTTAAAAAGTATATAAATTTTAAAAACATTTTTAGAAAATGACCAATTGTCTTAGCTAGATAGGACCCTTATTCCTCAGCTGGGATCGTGTAGAGCCATTTGAAGCGGCATTGAAACCGCAATTTGGACCACCATTAACTCGTTGGCCACCATTAAAGTCCACTATATGGAGAAAAATCCTGGAATGTTTTCTTCAAAAACCTTAATCTTTGACTGAAGAAAGAAAGACATGAACATTTTGGAAAATACTGAACTAATAGGATGAGGACTCAAGGCTGGAGAACTCAAAAACATTGTATATATTGCCAATAATATTGATACTGTCAATAACATTGTATATATAACAATGTGCATCAAAAATAATCAGAGATAATGCTGACAAGTTGGGCCACTAAAACAAAAAAGTGCTACAGAAAAACAGCACTTACACAGTCTTAAGACTTTCTGATTTCATGCTTATTCTACATCTAGAAATACAGTTGAAGTCAAAAGTTTACATACCTTGCAGAATCTGCAAAATGTAAATTATTTTACCAAAATAAGAGGGATTATACAAAATGCATGTTGTTTTTAATTAGTACTGACCTGAATAAGATATTTCACATTAAAGACAGGTCAAAACTGTTTAAAAGTTTATACCCCTGACTCTTAATGCATTATGGTTCTTTCTGAAGCATCAGTGAGTGTTTGAACCTTCTGTAACAGTTGCATACGAGTCTCTCAGTTGTCCTCAGTGTGAAAACAAGATCTCAAAATCGTACAGTCATTGTTGGAAAGCGTTCAAATTAGGGCTGGGCGATTAATCGAAAAATAATCGAAATCGACATTCAGAACCTATAATCGTTAAAATTTTTCCAGGAAGATTATTTCAATTACTTTCCCTTTAAAAAACACTAGCGCTCCGTTCCGTTATTCCGCCGACATGTCGATGGAGAGCTTAAACAGTATTTATACAGTAAAAAGTATTTACAGGATATACAAGGGTAATTTTATTTAGAGGAGATACTGCTTATTTTCTACTTTTAATATGAAAAACATTGAAAATTATTTATTTTGTTTCCAATAGTGCAAGTTATTTATTTTCACTAATTTAAGAAAAATGTGACTTTTCATTTTAAGCAATGCTTGCTTTAATTTCAGTTGTTCAACACTGATGTTTAATTAATAATCATAGATCGTAGATAGTGTGTTTCCTTCAATTATTTTAAAATCAAGTAATGCACCCTTCATCCAAAAATCTCTCGCTTGTAATATGTGAACATATTTACTGTACAAAACTTGTCAGTGAACTATGAGGGCAAAAAAATAAATATTATATAAATATAATTAAATATAATTTTATTAATAAATAAAATAATCGTTCATTAATCGTAATCGGGTTAAAATGTTCAATTAATCGAGATTTTGATTCTAAGCCAAATTGCCCAGCCCTAGTTCAAATACACAAAAATGCTGAAAAACCAAAGAACTTGTGGGACCTGAAGAATTTTTCTGAAAAACAGCGGACACCTTGGGCAAACAAGGGACTCATGAACAACTATCACTAAACAAACAAACAAACAAAACACAGATGTGGATCATTCAGGCAACAGCACAGTCTTAAAAATCGAGTGTATGTAAACTTTTGAACAGGATCATTTTTGTAAATTATTTTCTCTTGAGGACTATATGTAAACATCTTTTATGTTAAATATCTTATTCAGGTAAGTACTAAATACAAAATAACATGCATTTTGTATGATCCCTCTTATTTTGGTAAAATAATTAACATTTTTCAGATTCTGCAAACTTTTGACTTCAACTGTATCACATGCACGCTCATTATATTTTCTCTCATTCTGTTATGCATGCTCTAGCGTGATCTCCAGGGATCTGTTCGCTCAGCTTGAGCAGTGAGGTAAAGATCCTGTGCGCATAGCAACATGGCTGGGGCTTCGGCACTGTTGTCATTTGTGTGCGAGTTGGCATGGAGATGAGGTGAGTCTGGGATCAGGAGTCCACACTTAAGGAGAAACATCTTATCTGGCAACCATGCAGCTCACGGTTGGTTGGGAACAGAACAAATATATCACACATCCTTTGATGCCGAAAAGCAATAAGTGCTTTCCTGCTCATGTACATTAAACAGAAGTGTGTAATATAATTTCTGAAGCTATGCAAACTTTTATTAGTTAAAATAATACTTTTAGGTTTTATAGACTACTTTACGATTTCACAAAAAAGCTACTTCTGCTTTCTTTAAGAGAACTTTGCGCCAGTATCTTTTTCCCTGCTGTGCAGAGGACTGTGCATGTTTTCGTTCCCCCGCAAGTATAGGCCTGGCATCAGACTTTCCTGATGTAAACAATGGGAGTGGAATGTGCAAACCCCCTGACAACACAGACTATCCACATCAGGAACGAGGGGTGAGGAACCAAGCCAATCCAGCCTTGCAGTCAATACTGCTGAAACACTCACTTTAGTTCAGATATCATCAACAGCTATTTGTTTACCCAACACCAGCCTAAAGATTTTCTGTGTCACTGATATTAAAAGGCTGTGTCAGGCAGTGACGTACATCATGACTCTAAATTAATACCGAAAAACAACTAATACGTAATGATAGGTAATGCAGTATCACCTTTTCAAGATTTGATGTCCACACCCACATTAAGTCTTTCATTATGTGCTCTAAATTCTTTATTTCAAGCAATACCATTGAAAAGAATACTGGCTTAAATTCAGAAAGCATGCACACAGGTTTGTTTTCTATCCCAATGGAGAATTTCCATCAACTTCTATTGTTTTATACTGAGTGAATGATATTTTCTAACCCGGACCATTACAGAAACCTTTCCCACAATGTGGGAAAAACTTGACCCGAACAAACAACTAGTTCCTTTCGGTTCCTTTCAGCTATGACTGTATATTTTTCAAACTAAATAATAATAAAACAATTCCGGTCTTTCTGTTTCCCTTCTATTCAGATGTGACAGCAAAAGAGGAATTGAGGGATTCATTCATTTATTATTAGCTATAACTGGAGTCCTGAAAATATCAACTCACTAGTAAACATTTGGGCCTTGGCTATTCTGTGGAATACAGAAACATTTTCTTTAAAACCATGACAGTTATTTTGACTGATTGAGTTATCCATATTGTGCAAGGGAGATCAATTCTGTGAGGTTAAAGGTGTATTTGGAGTGCAAGGTTTGCTCCAGCTAAACAGGAAAGAAGAACATGTTATTTATGATATGCATACTAAATGAAAGTTTTAAACTAATGGATGAAAAAAGCGGGTATGATCAAACCTATCCTACATGATCTCATGGCAAAACAATGTCCACTGTTACACCCAGTTCCAGCAGTTTCCTCTCAGATAGCGGATCTTTTATTTTACTCAAGCGCAACTGCACAATGCGTCTGGTTCACAACATTAAACAACAATAAATCAGTTCATAACACAATCCGATTATGACTGCAAATAAGCAGAAACGCTCAACGCAAGACCTTTATTATTCATAAACTATTGACTAAAGCAACTCTATATGTGCAAAGTATTTTGCCGAAGCAATTTTAAGTTTACTACAATTTACCCACATGGGTGCAATCGTACCGGAGCAACTGTAAAGTGTAAAAAGTGATGCTTACCTTCACGTGTCATTGTTGTGAGCTGTTGGTGGAACTGTCATTCATTCAGATCACCGCAACACAAAGCGCTTAGAGCAGCAGTCTCATCGCTCTCTACTGTACAGCCTCTGTGTGTGTGTGCGCGCGCGCTGGGTGTGTCCTGATCACAACACCGGCTGGAATGTGGAAATTCTGCTTCCTGTGAGTGTGATGCAGAGAGAAAGTGTGAGTGAATATTGTTAGGGAAACAAACTTACCTGGCAAGGCAGACCTCCGTCATTTGCTTCATACTGTACGGTCTGACCCCCCTTTTAATGGCTTGAATGTTAGGAAGGAGAGTCAACTGGTTGGTTGATTCATACATATAACTACAAAGATGTTAATTTTATTAGGATTTTCAAACAGCGTTAGTTATCCCAAAAGATAGATAACAGTCCACAAACCACTATGCTAAAGACTGGACCACAAAACCAAGTCTTAAGTAGCACGGGTATATTTGTAGCAATAGCCAAAAATACATTGTATGGGTCAAAATTATTGATTTTTCTATTGCCATATTAAGTAAAAATCATATTCCATTAAGATATTTTGTAAATTCCATACCGTAAATATAGCAACATTTAATTTTTGATTAGTAATATGCATTGCTAATAACTTAATTTGGAGAATATTAAAGGCAATTTTCTCAATTTTTTTTTTTTGCAACCTCAGATTCTAGATTTTCAAATTGTTGCATCACGTCCAAATATTGTCCTATGCTAACAAATGAAAAGCTTATTTATTCAACTCTAATTTTCCAATCGCAAAAGCGTTTTTGCTTTTTATTTACCGCGTTTAGCTACTTAAGGCACTAAAATTTACCTTTATAACGCCGCTGTTTTATACTGTGTCGTTTCATACCGTTAGCATGATTGTTTAAGTCCAGTGAGCAAGTAAAGTAGTCGTTTTAAAAATCCTACAGAAAGCTGAAAAAACAATGTGACAATAAAATAATAACAAGAGCTTTAAAATAATAACAAGAGTTTTTTTTTTTTTAGCTTTAAGTAATCCTAAACTGTTGGAGTAGAAAAAGGACAAACTTTTCAGAAGCTATATTCGAGTTAACCACAAGATGGCTGCATTCTTCTAGCAGTCGTTTCTTCTGTTCGCCTGAAGACGAGCATTTCAAGGTCAAACACCTGAAAAAAAAAAAATCAGGACAGACAGACAGACAGACAGACAGACAGACAGACAGATAGACAGATAGATAGATAGATAGATAGATAGATAGATAGATAGATAGATAGATAGATAGATAGACAGATAGATAGATAGATAGATAGATAGATAGATAGATAGATAGATACAGTGGTATGCTCTTATTGATTTTCTCTAATTTATTTGAGAAAGAAGGCAAAATGGTACACCATATGATGTGATACTGACATCACATATATGCGATGGAATATAATGCTTAAAATTACAACAAAACATAAAGAAATGTTACCAACTCAAAGTAAACAGCATCTCTCCTCAACATTCTCTGTGCACACTCCCTCCAACAGAAAATTACAGTGTCTATTTAAAGAGATAGTTCACCCACAAATGTAAGTTCTGTTAATAATTGGTCACCCTCATGTCGTTCCAAACCTGTTCATCTTCAAAACACAGCTTAAGATATTTTTGATTAAATCTGAGAGCTTTCAGGCCCTGCATAGACAGTAATGCAACTACCACGTTCAAGGCCCAGAAAGGTAGCAAGAACATAGTTAAAATAGTCCACGGGATTAGAATAGAAAACAAAACTAACAACTTTATTCAATAATTCCTTTTCTACTGTATCAGTTTTCGTTGCTTGTTGACAAGAGTAATCTGGCACATGTGTGTGGTTTTGCTGACACAAAAGTTGAAGATTTCGACAGAGAGGATGACTTGCAATTTTTTGCCCAGCCTTATTTATTTGAATCAGAATTCAGAATTCAAAAGAAAAAAAAAAAGATTCTGAATTTGGATTAGATCACAAAATCTAATATTGGTTTTGATCTGGAAAAAATGCTCAGTTTGTGTTGTTTTAGTAAGATTGGGATACTTTTGAGCCAAAAAAGTGGATTATTCTGATCTCAGCATTAGGGTGGATTTCAGGAACAGTAATGTAATAAAACTTTAAAACTGGTCCAAAAAATACAAAATTTTAACATGCACTGTAAAAAATGACTGAATTTAACAGTAAAAGACTGTAAAAAGTCAGTAAAAACCTGTTAAATGGTCAACGGTAAGTAGGGGTACTTTATACAGTGAAAAACTGTATTGGACATCGCATATAATTTTATGGTAGTATACCGTTTTCATAAGTGAAAAAACAACATAAGATTTACAGTGTATAACCATAAATTGACATTCCCAGAATTCCCTGTATTACATTTCAAATTTAATGTTTTTTTGTTGGAATAACTGTTTCTTCTTAATTTTTGTACATTAGGATTGTATGTTACATCCTACGTTGTTAAAATAATGTCTATTGCATCAGTTTCATGTGTGTTAACATAATGGTGTTTAGTGTTTGTGTAAATGGCACTGTACTGTTCTAATATGTTAGTATTTAAAAGCTGCTTGTGATGGGCTTTGGTTCATTATGTGACTTTCTCATCAGCACCTGCTTTTGGAGGCTATCAGTGTATTACAAAGATACAAAACAGATTTCAGTTCTTAAAGGATTAGTTCACTTCCAGTACAAAAATTTACAGATAATTTAATCACCTCCTTGTCATCCAATATGTTCATGTCTTTCTTCAGTCGTAGAGAAATTATGTTTCTTGAGGAAAATATTTCAGGAATTATCTCCATATGGTGGACTTCAATGGTGCCCCTAAGTTTGAAGAAGGGTCTTATCTAGCGAAACGATTGGTCAATTCCAAAACAAATTGACAATTTATACTTTTTAACTTCAAATGCTCGTCTTCTCTCGTCTCTGCGATGCGCATGCGTAGTCTGTGTAATCCGGGTCAATACAGTTAGGGTATGTTGAAAAAGTCCCATCTCTTTTCTTCTTTAACTTTAAAATCATCCTACATCTCTGTTTTACCTTTGTAAACACTGGGTCAATACTTTTGCAGCGATGCAGGACGATTTTGAAGTTGGGGAAGAAAACGAAATGGGAGTTTTTCGACATACCCTAACTGTCTTGAACCTGAAAAAAAAAGTTCATGCAGACATAGACAAGTGTTTGAGGTTAAAAAGTATATAAATTGTCTGTTTGTTTTTAAAATGACTGATTGTTTCGCCAGATAAGACCCTTCTTCCTCGGCTGGGATCATTTAGAGCAATTTAAAGCTGCATTTAAACTGCATTTTGGAAGTTCAAACTTTGGGCACCATTGAAGTCCATTATTTGGAGAGAAATCCTGAAATGTTTTCCTCAAAAAACATACGAAGAAAGAAAGACATGGACATCTTGGATGACAAGGGGTTGAGTAAATTATCTGTTAATTTTTGTTCTGGAAGTGAACTACTCCTTTAAATAGGTTGGTATATTAGCATCGTATCAGTTTTTAAAATTACGATATTAAAATGTTAATTTAAGTTAAAATCGTAAAACCTAAAATGTTGCTACCGTATTTTTTACAGTAAAATTCTGGCAACTACAGCGGCTGTTTTTTACCGTAAATTTTGCAGATTTTGTTTACAGTGTTTAATATATCTCCAAATCCCCAAACAGCTGTCAATATCAAACAAAAATATATTACTTTTTTTCACATTGGCACAATCATCAGAGATGGATGCAATGCAAAATTAGAATTCAAAACATTGGCATTTTTTCCCATCACCATGTCCCTTTAGGGGCTCTGTAGAGCACTAGTAATCCAGATTTGGAAATCTGAAAAAGTGTATATCTGTATCAAAGTGATCCAATCCAATTTTGAAAAACCAGCACAAAAGTAAGATGGGTTACCGAATCCAGATCATTCTGATCCAGATTAAACTTTACTACCTTTTTACTACCTTTCTGGGCCTTGAACGTGTCAATTGCGTTGCTGTCTATGCAGGGTCAGAAAGCTTTCGGATTTCATCAAAAATATCTTAATTTGTGTTGATGAACGAAGGTCTTGTGGGTTTGGAACAACATGATGGTGAGTAATTAACTACAGAATTTTCATTTTTGGGTGAACTGTACCTTTAACATCAAAACATAAGGCTGCAACAACACCATCATCACCATCACCAGTGCCCAATCTGAGGAGATTCTCCGATCTTTGACTCACTGCTCGAGGAATCTCTCAGAGGACGTTTCCTCACACAGTTCTCTTTAAAGAGTCTTCATTCAGAGCTGCTCTTCCTCGAAGGTCCATGCTTTCATGTCATTCCTTCACTGCTGCTCTCAGGTGCAGCAGATCAAAGGTTTGTCTCAAGTTTATAGAGAGCAGATCTGACTGAGGCAGCGCTCATAGATCCCAACTGGAACAGGACAGGGAGGAGGGCGATTCCCACTCCCTGACTGTATGTCCTGGTTTAGGCTGTAGCCTGCCAACAGAGAGAGAGAGATTGCAGAATTGAGCCAGAGATGATGAAGGTGAAAGGATGAGTGACATAACCTGACACTTACCAGAGGAGTTCATACACGTAAAAGGAAATCCATTTTGGTCAAAATGATGCGGTTCATCTCTTCCATTGCTGGAAATCGGCTCGGCTCGATTAATCGTGGCCTGAAAAACTAGATACAGACACAGAAAGAACTGAATTAGCGAAACAGATTTTATTGGTGTTTAATACTTCATATTAGTTTATATTCCCCAAATAAAAAAAGAACAAACATCTTTGTAAAATTAAAATCACCTCAATATATTTTGTTTACAAACGGGTCTAATCATCGTTTTTCCTGCTTAGCCCCAGTTAACATGCACATGGATCTGATTAAATGATCTAATTTAGTGGTTTTCGAGCTGTCGTCGAACACTGATTCAGCAGAGCCAGATTTAAATCATTACCACTTGTTATTATAAACTAACCACGTAGACAATGGGAAACAAGCAAATGCATGCTATAAATCTTTAACGGCAACAATGAGCCTCTTCATGAAATGCTCTGTGTTCCCGTAAATGAAGGCCTTCCTGAAACAGGCTGTAAAATCAGTTGAAGGAGGTATTTGTCCCAGACTTACTTTGCTGACTAACGCTGCTGCGTTTTGTAAAGCTAATGCATATTCCAGCATTAGTGCCAACAAGTTGTCAGTTTGCGGAAATGTTGGGAGTATATAGCAGCGGAGTGAAGAACGCCTCGCACCATTTTTTTAACATTAATGAAGGTAATACAGCATAGATTTCTTACCGTGGTGATTTATTGGTACTTCATGAAACATCTGGTTGAGTTTGTGATGTGGGTTTGGGAAGGAGCTGTGCTTGTCAGGGACAGACTGGACCTCATTGGTACCACTGACCAGGCTGATTCCACAAACCAGCGGAGAAAGTCTGAAATAACCCAGCAGTTGCTTTTAAATTCATGCATTCATGTCTATAATCATGCAGCCTAAACATGTATTGAATTATTTATTGAATGCCCTTTAACCCTCCTGTTACCCTAAAATCCGCTAACACCTTTTTCCCACTGGGGTCAATTTGACCCCAAATTTAAAACCTCTAGAATATGATATTTTTTTGCTAAAAGGTTAGTGTCAGGTAATTGATGTCTTTGTTGACTACTTAACAACACTCTGAAACACCCCCCAACTTTCACTGTCAAAAACCTGTGACAAAATCTCACTGACAGAAAACCTTTGCGTAGAGGCCATTTTCGATTGAGAGAGCAATTCAACTGACAGTGGTTCTCGCAATACTACAGGTATGGTTGTGTTAGTTTTATTTTTTATTTTTATTATACTTAACATATAAAATTATAGTGCATATTATAAAATCATAGCATGTTATAGTGACCTCAATATCACCCAAAACAAATGTGTGTAAATTTTTTATATTTCTTATGTTTTATACAGCTAAAAGAACCTGGGGTCAAATTGACCCCAAAGAACACCGATGTAACAAAAATGTGTACAGGGCATTGAACAAATAATATCATGTTAGTTTTATGTTTACCAAGTTTTCCCCATTAAATTAGGAAAAGTCATTCAATCTGAAGCAAAAAAAAAAAAAAGTCAATTATATATGTACATACGTTAAACATTGAATGGGGTCAAATTGACCCCAAGGATAACAGGAGGGTTAATGCTCTACAGCATGAGCTATTATAAGGGAATTATGGGGGTGACAATTTATATTCAAGGTTACATGAATTCAATCATAATTCAGTCTTCAGTATCTTTCAGAAATCATTCTGAATAAATAAAAAGCTTTTGTAACGTTATACACTATACCATTCAAAAGCTTGAAGTCAATATTATATTTTTTTGGGAAAGAAATTATAGAAATACTTTTATTAAGCAAGGTCAAAGATGATGATAAAGACATGATGTTATAAAAGATTATCTATTTCAGATAAATGCTGTTCTTCTGAACTTTCTATTTATCAAAGAAACCTAAAAAAATTCTACTCAGCTGTTTTCAACATAATAATAATAATAATAAATGATGCTAAATATTCAGCTTTGAAATCAGAGGAATAAATTACATTTTAAAATATATTCAAATAGAAAAGAGTTACTTTAAATAGTTAACATGTGTCAATATTTTACTGTTTTTGAAAAAAAAATCTTACTGTTCAAAAACTTTTGAATGGTAGTGTGTGTGTGTGTGTGTGTGTGTGTGTGTGTATATATATATATATATATATAATTTTGTTTTTTTTAATACACAGTTGTTCAAAAGTTTGGTATCAGTAAGTTTTTTATGTTTTTTTTAAATAAGTCTCTTATGCTCATCAAAGTTTGATTTATTTGATCATAAATACAGAAAAAAGTAATATAAAATATTATTGCAATTTAAAATAAGAGTTTTCTATTTTAATATTTTTTCAAATATAATTTATTTCTGTGATGAAAAGCTGAATTTTCAGCATCATTACTCCAGTCTTCAGTGTCACATAATCCTTCATAAATTATTCTAATATGCTGATTTATTATCAATGTTGGAAACAGTTGTACTGCTTAATATTTTTTGGAACCTGTGAACCTGTGACCTTTGATGAATAAAAAGTTAAAAAGAGAAGCATTTATTCAAAATACAAATCTTTTTCAAGCCTTTACTATCACTTTTTTATCAATTAACACATCCTTCCTAAATAAAAGTATTAGTTTCATTCAAACAAAGACATAAAGAAAAAAATACTGACCCCAAACTTTGAATGGTAGTGTATTAAAGGTAGTGTAATGTATTTGTCCTACAAAAGATTTCTATTTTATTTTTTAAAATCTGTTCTTTTTAACATTTAATGCATCCAAGAATCCTGAAAAAAGTATCATAGGTTACTCAAAAAAATTAAGCAGCACAACTGTTTCCAACATTGATAATAAATCAGCATATTAGAATGATTTCTGAAGGATCATGTGACACTGAAGACTGGAGCAATGATGCTGAAAACTTAGCTTTGCATCACAGGAATAAATTGCATTTTAAAATATATTCGCATAGAAAACATATATTTTACATTTTAAACAGTATTTTTTTACAATGAAACAATATTTCAAAATATTACTGTTTAAAATATTACAACAATCTATTCTATCTAATCTAATCTAGTACATGTCAAATTCAGGCCAGATTCAAGAACTTCTTAAAAGATTATATAAAAACGTCAGAAAATATTGCCTCACACAACACAAAAACAAACAGTTCTAATACAAAGAGTACTAAAAGTTGTGGTTATGACTAATATATTTTTCCAACTATGCAAAGATCAGTAACCGATGAAAGAATGTTACTATTGGTAAGCGTTTCCTCTTGAGAGATGAACCGTCATGATGCTCTCTTTATGTGGAGCACAGTGTTCACTTAAATGATGTGGTCCCTTACAAAGAGGCCTGAGGGTGTTCAGCCCTTCTGGAAGATCTTCAGTGTTATTCATCAACAAGAGATGTTTTTGTCAATATAACTCACATCTCCTTAAATGGAGCTACACCACAGAGAAAACTAACCAATCATGAACACATCTTCAAAAGAAAAAAAATAGTTGTTTAAAAATTTGGGACAATTCTTCCAGTAAATTTGATCAACCCCTCTAATTCAAATATTGTGCTATGTTGGAAGAGACCCTACTGTGTGGACAAAAGATAGAAGTAAAATTAATAAGTACAAATCATTAAAAGAGTCTTTATTAAACATCTCAGAGAAAAGGAAAGAAACTTAAGAAAACCTAAAATATTACAACTACAATATTTTATTACATTAATGTTTATACTGTTTTTATATATATATATATATATTTTTTGTATTATTACATTATATTATAATGTTATTTTATTTATGTTAATGTTCATATTGTTATTTTGTAACATTTTTTATTTTAGTTGATTTTTTTCTTTCATTTTTATGTTTTTATTTTGTTTATTTTAATGTTAACGTTTATACTTGTATTTTTCCTTTTTTGTTTACGTTAATATTTATACTGTTATATTGTAATCCTGTCATTTTTTATAACATTTTTATTTTAGTTGATTTTATTTTTTTCCCTTCGATTTTTATGTTTTATGTTTTTTTTTGTATTATTACATTAGAATGTATGATTATAGTGTTATTTTGTAATCTTGTAATTTTATTAAATTTTTATTTTATTTGCTTTTATTTTTCATTGTTATTGTTTAAATTAATGTTTGTACTGTTGTTGTTTTTTTGTATTATTACATTACATTATAATGTTATTTTGTTCATGTTATTGTTTATAATGTTATTTTGTAATCTTTTTAGTTGATTTTATTACAGTTTGTTTTAATTTGTTTACATTAATGTTTATATTGTTTTTTATATTTTTTGTATTACATTATATTATAATGTCATTTTATTTATGTAAATGTTCATATTGTTATTTTATATTTGTTATTAATATTATATTATATATTTATAATATATATTGACATTTTTATTTTATTTTTATTTCTTTCATTTTTCGTTTTTATTTTGTTAACGTTAATGTTTATACTCTTATTTTGTTATATTTTTTGTATTATTACATTACATTAAAATGTATAATTATACTGTTATATTGTAATCTTATATTACATAACATTTTAATTTTAGTTGATTTTATTACTTTCATTTATGCTTTTATTTTGTTCACATTAATGTTTATACTGTTGTTTTTTTATATTTTTTGTATTATTACATTACATAATAATGTTATTTTATTTATGTTAATGTACATTTTGTAATCCTGTAACCTTGTCATTTCAGTTGATTTTTTTTCTTAAATTTTTTTATGTTTTTATTTTGTTTATGTTAATGTTTATACTTATATATTATTACAACTTTTGTTTAATTACGTTTTTTGTTTAGGTTATTATTTATACTATTATCTTGTATAACATTTTTATTTTTAGTTGATTTCATTTTTTTTCTTTAATTTTTTTGTTTTTATTTAGTTTACATTAATGTTTATACTGTTATTTTGTAATTTTTTGTATTATTACATTACATTAGAATGTATGATTATACTGTTATTTTGTAATCTTGTCATTTATAACATTCTTATTTAGTTGCTTTTATTACTTTCATTTTTTCATGTTTTTATTTTGTTTAAATTAATGTTTGTACTGCTACTTTGTAAGTTTTTGTTTTATATTATTACATTACATTATAATGTTATTTTGTTCATGTTAATGTTTATAATGTTATTTTGTAATCTTGTAATTTTTTATAACTTTTAATTTTCATTGATTTTTATTACAATTAGTTTTAATTTGTTTACATTAATGTTTATACTGTTGGTTTTTTATATTTTTGTATTATTGCAGTATATTATATTTTATTTATGTTAATGTTCATATTGTTATTTTTAACCTTTTTTGTAACATTTTTATTTTACTTGGTTTTTTCCTTTCATTTTTTGTTTTTATTTTGTCTGTTAATGTTTATACTGTTATATTTTTAAACATTTTTTGTTTCATTACGTTTTTTGTTTATGTTAATGTTTATACTGTTGTTTTGTAATCTTGTCATTCTTTTATAACATTTTTATCTTAGTTGATTTTATTATATTTTATTTAGTTTTTGTTTTATTTAGTTCACGTTTATGTTTATACTGTTATTTTGTAATATTTTTTGTATTATTACATTACATTAGAATATATGATTATACTGTTAT
Source organism: Garra rufa (assembly GCF_049309525.1). Classification (NCBI taxonomy): domain Eukaryota; kingdom Metazoa; phylum Chordata; class Actinopteri; order Cypriniformes; family Cyprinidae; genus Garra; species Garra rufa. The sequence continues at coordinate 25,850,235 of NC_133370.1, read as the reverse complement.
TTTGTAATCTTGTCATTGTTTATTACATTTTTATTTTAGTTGCTTTCATGTTTTTATTTTGTTTAAATTAATGTTTGTACTGCTACTTTGTTATTTTTATTAGTACATTACAATGTTATTTTGCTCATGTTAATGTTTATACTCTTTGTATTACATTACATTATAATGTATGATTATACTGTTATTTTGTAATTATGTCATTTTTATAAAATTTTGATTTTAGTTGATTTTACTACTTTTTTGTTTTTCTGTTTTTATTTTGTTTACGTTAATGTTTGTACTAATATTTTGTATTATTTTTTGTATTACATTATGTTTTGTTTAACTTGATGCTTATACTGTTATTTTGTAATATTTTTATATTACATTACATTATTATTTGGTTTACATTTTTTTCTATAATGTTATTTTGTAATCTTGTCATATTTTATAACATTTTTATTTTAGTTAATTTTATTACATTTTATTTTATTTTAGTATTCTATCTAATTTTGTATTATTTTACTGCTCTTATTCATATAATGATTGTGACATTGTTTTGTGTATGTGTACAGAGCCAGTAGTCCCAGACAATGTTTTCTTTAAGGAAAAGACATTTCAGTTCAATTTGATTTTCTATATACTCAAATTTTGCACATGATGGTTTTGATCATACATTTTACTTTGTTTTGAATGTAACTCCAACTCACCCATTTTATATTTTCAATTAAATTAGCAGCAAAATGTTTAAAACTGGTGAAAAGAAAACAAAATCCATCATGTTCCTGGCAGTGCTGTATCCTATCACTGGGCTTCACAGTATAAGTGAAGCAGATAAGTAGTGAGTGTATGAGTGTGTGTATGTGTGTGTGTGTTTGTGTGTGGGAGCCCTGCAGCGCTGCCATGTGTGTGGAGCAGAGGGCTGCGTCCCAATAGAGCGGCTGTCAGCACAAAACTCGGAAAACAGCTCCACTCTTCATATTTTCACAGCGAGCCTCTCTATACGCACTAATCGCAGCCAGCTGCCCGTACGCACCCTTAGGCTGGAATGAGAGGAATCTTTCATGCAGCTTTTAAAAATCCCAATTTACCCATCACACTGATCCTCCTCTCGGTTGACACTGTGTTATTTTCGGCACTGAAAGACCTGCTTAAAGGCGTTTGGGTAAGGTATCCTGTCATGTTTGAGGAGCTCATTAAATAAGTGAATGAAATGACTCAACTTTACAGGGCAGGAACTTTCATCTCGGAAAAGACTTTATGGATCCAACAGTCCTTCTTTTAAACACACAGGTGGACGAAAACATATTACTACTACCAAACAGTGCTCAGACTACCAAAGGAGCTCCAAAAGCATCATTAAGTCATCCTTCTTCATTAAAAACAGCAGGTACATAATAAGAGTTTAAGTGGATTGGGCAGGAAAAATACATTTCTTGCCAATGATCATTTTAAATTAAGATTTAATGGTAACACTTCACAGCAAGGTTCATTAGTTAACTACTTTAGATAACATGAACAAGAATGAACAATACGTCAGCATTTATTCATTTTAGTTAACATTATTTTAACATTTAGGGGTGAATTCAAGTTTATTGGGACAATTTTTCCAAGTAATTTCAACTAGAAAATGTGTCCTAATCAACCTGAATTTACCCTACTTATGCTTTATTGAAATCAAAAGTTGTGCTTGTTAACACTGGTTAATGCACTGTGAACTAACATAAAGAATGAACAACTGTATTTTTATTGACTAACATTAACAAAGAGAAATAAACAGTACAGTGTACGTATATGAATCATTCTTTGTTCATGTTAGTTAAAACATTAAGTAACATTAACTACTGGAACCTTATTGTAAAGTGTTACCGATTTAATACTTGTCCATGAGCTTTTTACATTCATAAACATCACGTTTTTAGGTTAAATATAAGATGTAATGGTCCATAAGCATTTTTACATGTATAAACATCAAGATTTGTGTACCTTATAAAGAAGCTTTGTATATTTGTTGATGAAAAAATACAGCAAAAAGAGTAATATGGTGAAAAGTACTACTGTTTTATATTTGAATACATTTTAAATTGCAATAAATTCCACTTTTAGCAGCCATTACCCCATTGTCTTATTATTACCAATGTTGAAAACAGCTGAACTGCTTAAATTAAAATAAAATAAATTATTTGCAGAAACTGTGATACTGTCTTTTCAGGATTCTTCAGTTAATAAAAAGTTCAAGCGAACAGCATTTAATTTAAATCTTTTGTAACATTGTACATGTTTTACCTTTAATTGAATGTGTCCTTGCCAAAATTCTTTAAGATAAAATTCAAATAAAAAATAATACATTTCTCAAAAGAAACTTACTTTTTTATTTTCAATAGTTCATATAGTTCATATATGAATTTACATAAAGTCACTGTAGTCCAATTTAGTATGATAAAACTGCATGAATATAAATGATAAAATAATGTGGAAAAACCTGTTTAAAATAGTTTTAGTAAAGTATTTTACACCACAAGGCTTGTCATGCAAACTACTCATACATTTTAATAAACAAACACTACCAGCAATAAGTTTTTGGAGAGTAAGATTGGTAATGTTTTCTAAAGTAGTCTCTTCTCACCAAGCCTGCATTTATTTGATAAAAAGTACATAAAAAAACATACCATTTTGAAATATTTTTACTGTTTAAAATAAATATTTTCTATTTGAATATATTTAATAATGTAATTTATTCCTGTGATTTCAAAGCTGAATATTTAGTCATTACTCCAGTCCTTCAGAAATCATTCTAATATTCTGATTTTCTGTTTAAAGGACATTTATTATTATTATGTTGTGTTTCTTTGATGAATACAAAGTTCAGAAGAAGAGCATTTATCTGAAATGGAAATCTTTTGTAACATCATGTCTTGATCATCATTTTTGATCAATTTAAAGCATCCTTGCTAAATAAAAGTATTAATTTCCATAATTTCTTTCCCCCCTAAAAAATATTAAAAATATACTGACTCCAAGCTTTTGAGTGGTATAGTGTATAATGTTACAAAAGCTTTTTATTTCACATAAATGCTGATTTTTGAAGAATTCTGAAAACAATGTACTCAACTGTTTTTGAAATATTGATTAAAAAAAGAATGATTTAGAATGATTAGAATGATTTCTGAAGGATCACGTGGCACTGAAAACTGGAGTAATGATGCTAAAAAATTCAGCTTTGATCACAAGAATAAATTAGATTTTAAAATATATTCAAATAAAAAGCAGTTATTTTAAATAAGAACGTTTTTTGCACAATATTACTGCTTTTGCTGTATTTTGGATCAAATAAATGCAGAATTGGTGAGCCTTCTGAGAGTCTTCTGAGACTAAAAATCTTACGGTCCAAAAACTTTTGACTGGTAGTGTATGAATTCTTTGTCAAGGCCAAATGATAGCATCTCTTCTGCTTTAAAAGAGAGACATCAGCATTCACGCACATTTACTCAAAACGAAACCGCAAATCACTCAAACTCTCACATTTCATAACAAGGTTTTGAAATAACAACAACACTTAGTAAGCAAAGTCTCCTAAATGCTTATTTTCTGCCAAAAGAAACAGATTTAGCAAGAGATCAGATTCTGATGGCAGGAGTTAGGAAAGATAATTTAGTTATAAAATCTATAATATCATTTAAAACGCATTTGGGAGAAAAAAAAAAGCCACAAACCCAAGCTTTCAGCTGGCACAGAGAGTGTGCGTGAAGTGTTAAGTAGGTTCTGCTGATATGTTTTGCTATTTGATAAAACAGATTTCCTGTTTACAGCCACAGAGTTTGCAGTGCCGTTTTTTGTCACATCACCTCAAGAGTGATTGTTGTTTACACAAAGCAAGTCATGGCATGTGTTTCTTTTCCGGACGCGTCTGGATAAGCAAACGTTCGGAAACAAACAGTGCCTGTTTGTGGTGAATGACAGCATAACAATACACTGCTTTAACAACAGCAATAAAGAAAAATGAAATAATGAGAGGAATCATTACTGCCATTTCTAAGAACCGAATTTTAGTGACCACAGCAGTGACCACACTTGCAAAAAAATCCCTATGATCTCTGAATCGCCCATATGGCGTAAGATTGTACAAACATTTTAATGCAAGACATCCAGATCAGATCAAATCCCTTCACAATCGGGACATATTTGCGTGACAGCGCAACAGTAACTTTTAGAGAACAGGTCACGGGTTAACTGTGTGCTGTAAAAAGGACCCATGCGAATGAATAATAATAATATTTTTCTACTGAAGAAACACGTGTTGCCACACTTCATAATGTCTTCGATCTTGGGGCAGGGACGATTTGCTCCCATCGGCTGTGCTGTTTTAATGTTTCACATCATAAGCACATGTTGCTAACTGCTGTGGTTGACGCACATATATGCACTGCAGATGGAGTCCTTCACTCAGTGACAAATAGCCAATTAGACTCAAGTTAAATTGCTCCCATATGTATCAGACAAGCAAACTGGATGTTTCCTATGCTGTATGTTTGCTAAAATGTATGTGTGACCACAAAACCAGTCAAAAGAGTCAATTTTTTAAAACTAAGTTTTATACATTATATGAAAGCTGAAAAGAAACTTTCCATTGATGTATGGTTTGTTAGGATTTGGGAGAAATACATCTATTTAAAAATCTGCATTCTGAGGGTGCAAAAAAAACGAAATATTGAGAAAATCGCCTTTAAAGTTGTCTAAATGAAATTCTTAGCAATGCATATTACTAATCAAGAATTAAGTTTTAATATATTTATGGTGTGAAATTTACTAAATATTTTCATGGAACATGATCTTTACTTAATATAATGATTTTGGGCATTAAAAAAATATCGATCATTTCGACCCATTAAATGTTGGCTATTGCTACAAATATATCCATGCGATTTATGACTGGTTTTGTGCTCCAGAGTCACATATGGCTATCTACAAATACACTGATTTGCTTCTGAAGGCCTTTATTAACCCACCAGAGCTATCTGGAGCACTTTTTATAATGGATGGATGCACTTTATTGGATTTCTAATTTTCTAATCTCAACACCCTTTCAATACCATTATAAAGCTAAAATTTAATGCAAGACATCCGGATTAGATCAAATCCCTTCACAATCGGGACATATTTGCGTGACAGCGCAACAGTAACATTCAGAAAACAGGTCACGGGTTAACTGTGTGCTGTAAAAAAGACCCATGCGAATGCATAATAATATAATAATATATAAAGCTTGAAAGAGCCAGGACATTTTATAACTTGGATTGTATTAGTCTGAAAGAAGAAAGTCATATACAGTACACCTAGGATGGCTTGAGGGTAAAAGTAAATCGTGGGGCAATTTTCATTTTTGGGTAAACATTTTTGGGTATCTCTTTAAATGCATGAGCATCACTTTTCTCACTATACTTGGGGTTAACAATTTATCTTGGGTATTAATATTTGCATGTTTCAGTGTCATTTATCGGAAGAATGTAGCATGTGACTTGTTTACATAACAGCTCTGGAACGGTGCATCCTCATTATATGTTGTCGACTGCTGATACATTTTTCCTGAATTTGCCCTTTCGGACTATTAAGGTAAGAATGAAACTCTCTTCTCTTCTTCACTCTGATTGACTTTTTCCCTCGAATGCTGAAACAGCTGTTTATACAACACGCTTTGTTTCCGTGACTGTTCGAAACACGTGAATATTAGGCATGCGATTGGGTGTCTGTTGCTAAGCATCAAACAAAGACAAACAAGACAAGTTTGTCACCGCAATGACTGGGTATCACCACAAAAGCAATGCTAACCGGAGCAGGGTTTTAAAGGTGACATTTTATGAAACTCTGACTTTTTCTGTGTTTAAGTGCTATAAACACAGAAAAAGTAATTTTTTTGGCAAGTCTTTCTCTGCAAGCATGTGAAACAAACAAGTCTTGCAGATTTCGCTCCCCCCGTGAAGTAGAAATCGGGATCTTATTATAATATTACCGTACGTTTCCAACCACAGTGTTGTCATTGTGTTTTCTAATATAAACTTGCAATTTCTTTCCCAGCTAATTTTCCCTCACACACAAAACTGACAGTTTTTGTTTTTAACATAAACTATTGTATTTGACAGTTTAAGCGCAATACGACATGAAAGACAATTTAGTTTAGTACTCAGATGCATGTGACAGCTGCTTTCTGTGCGCATGCTTCAGATGTGTGCGCTCAGAAAACCGTATATCAAAAGTTAAAACAAATATGGTTTAAAACGAATGATTTCAGCGCAATAGATATGATAATCAAAACCAAACAGATGATTTTTGGCAGAGTATCTGAGGCATCGGCAGGGTATGCAGGTGCATATAGACCCAGTCAGATTAGGGACCTGCTGAGCTGAGCTGAGATGCTCGGGACCTAACCCAGACAGAATTCTTGGCCCGAATATGACTGAAGCTCATGTCTTTTTCTCTCTTTCTTCTCCACTACACTACCTGCTGCTGCAGCCATTAAAATAGTTCAGTTTTGGGTTTTTAATGGCAAAGTGACTATATTTTGTCTCTTTATTTAGATAGATCTTAATTTAGATATATGTTTACTTTTATTTGTGTGCACTTACAATACCAACAAAACGTTGCGCCTCTGTAAAATTACAATACCAACAAAACGTTGCGCCTCTGTAAAATAAAAAAACAAACAAACAGGATGTGCTTTCTGCCGTCTCGCTCTTAAACAGGAGGCTTCACAAAAAATTAAACTGAAACTCAGCGAATACGTGCATGATAAATGCATCTGTAGAAAGCTTTAAATTACTATTTTAAAACAAAATAATTCAAATCAAAAACAAAAACTCTTTCATTCTGTAATCCAGAAATATCTGTAAATCCGTCAAATTTCTCTCTAAAGGCGCGTCCAATGAGGAGTTGGCGAGTAAGCAACAGCAACTTCATTTTTGCGACAGAACAATCTAGTTTATTAATAAATAATTCAAATATCTCCTTACTATTTTCCCCCAACACATTCAAGGTAGGCTAATTACTTTAGCTGGGGTTTTGAAACAAGCTTTAGCCTATTGCATGCGCTTGAACGTGGAGTTCTTCCAGCTGCGCAGCTGGAGGAATTGTTTTTTTTTTTCTATTGTTTGTTTTTTGGGCTAATATTGTGTTTGCATGCAGGACAAATAGCCTACGGCAGCATTTTAGTACTATGTTGACAAACAAGTAACTAAATAAATAAGATTATTGTCATAATATTTTAGGAATAAAGTAAAATTTCAATAATAAAATCATGTTATATTGCGTAACTATATCCAAAGTGTCATTCTTCACATAACATAAAAAACAGCAATAAAAACGTATGCTTCAACTTGGTTTACTGGCTGATTTATGAGAATAATAAAACAATGTTGGCAAAGTTATATTGTTGGCTTTTCTGAGAGGCTGATAGATTGATTTCATGATGAGACATGAAACAATTTATTTAATTTTTATTAAATTGTTCAGATTTTTTTTCAGCATGCATTCAAAGATTTATTAATGTTTACTTCACGCAGCAAGTAGGCTATTAAAGAGAAAAAGATCACTGATTCACATGCCACTTGAACTGAGATGATTACAGTATCTAACTACAAATTAAAGAGCATAAAAACACATTTATTGTTTGTATTTTAATTTATCATAAAATTGACATTATTAATAGGCTGAGACTTTGTGTTAGAATAAAAGTAACAAAGCACAAAGCCTCATTTGGATTTAGAGAGCCATGCACGAAAACAGCGTGTTTCTACTTCCAGTCAAAATAGGCATTTTTCAAGTAAGGAATAATTGACGACGGTCCGTAGAATTCTTAGTAAATAATGCACATCCGAGGTGGTGATGCGGTCATGACGCGAAGCGGAGTGGCCGTTCCACCTCGGGTGTGTATTAGTGATGGGAAGTTCGGATCATTTTACCGACTCGGATCTTTGAGTCTCGTTCAGCAAAATGAACGAATCTTTTTTCGAGTCATTTCGTTCATTTTACCAAAATATAATTAAAAAGCCATGTTTTACTTCCATAACACATGTAATGCTCATACACATTTATATAACGTTGATCACACCACAAACAAGACAAAACTATAAGCTATTAGAAACAAAAGATTTATGCATTGTTTACCTGGGTCTTCATGATTATAGCTCCCTCACTTCTATCTGTCCGGGTTCGAGTTGTTCGTTCATTACGTGACAAACCCATATAAGCTTAACTAACGCAGTCTGAGCCGGAAAGAGAATTGATTAGTTCATCTCTCGAGTCTTCGGGTCCGAGTCGTTCGTTCATCACGTGACAGCCCCATACGCTTAACCTATGCTGCTGGAGCCGGAAACAGAATTGATTAGTTCATAGGTGCGTTCCGATCGACAGGGTCCCTACGCAGTGTTCACTGCTCCCTACTCCCTTAGCACGGTATATCCGTTGAAGTGGACTTCGCTGACAATAATCGCTCATTTGGAATGCCCTGAAACGTCATCAAAGCAATTCAACGGCAGGGTCACGCAGATTATGATTTAACATAAATAAATATTGTAATTTATTTTACTTTAAAATTTAAATACATATAAACACATGTATCTAAAAAATATAGTCCAAATGTATATGTTTAGACCGTTAACAGATTAACAGATTTTTGTGGTCTTATCTCAGGCACTTTATTCCCCACACACAGCCTATATTTAACTATCCTGTGGTAACATTAAATAAAACAAGACAGAGCTTCACCCCGCCAGTTTTACTTTCATTCATAAAATACAATATGCAAATGTAACATGAATCGCCATAACCATTCATAAACACTCTAATTTGTATAATAATAACAACATTTATTGCAACCGCTCCATTTCAGAGCCTTTAAATAAACTTCAACGGCTCTGCTCCATCATTACTTCTAACTAGTGACGCGGTGCGCAATGACAGTTGGGTAGTTTTCCCCGTCCACTTCCTGTGAAGTGAAGTAGCGATGTTCCCTTATTCCCTATGACGTTCGCAGTGCCCTTCGAACTGAACATGTTCGCTCCCTTCGGTTTGGAATCTCACTTAAGATGGCGGAACACCCTGTGAAGTCCACTTCGCAGTCCACTTACGGTCGAATGGAACGCACCTCATCTCTCGAGTCTTCGGGTTTGAGTCCTTCGTTCATAGTTGCGCAATTGCGCATGCGCGACTGAACGAATCACTCCCCAAGACGACTCGTTCTTCTCGAGTCACATAAAGATTCGTTCAAAATGAACAAATCGTTCAAGAACGACCCATAACTAGTGTGTATTATTTTCTAAGAATTCTACGGCCCGAAGTCAATTATTCCGCTTATACTACAGTTACCACACCTCAAGACATCGATCAGATGATATATTTCAAGACAATCGTCGGGTTTTTATCCTTAAAACGCTATTGTGAGTAGGATTAATTTCTTACGCAGCTCAGCCAACAGCTTCGTTGCTAATTTCAAAACGTCATTTTAGACCTAGTAACGACGCTTGAGCCGTTGATAGCAAACTAATGCAGTTAATAATAGGGGTGGGAATCTTTCGGCACTTCACGATCCGATCCGATTCCGATTCTGGGAGTCACGAGGAGTCCGATTCTTGATCTACATTTTTTCCCCAATTAATTCTTCTGCTGTGCAAATACAACTTTAGAATTTTAAAACATGTAAAATTGCAGTTTCTATGCTTTTTGTTTATTGAAATCTCTGTAAAAGTAGGTGTGTCAATCTTCACTGGTTTCAAGATTCAATTTAATTACTGTTTTAATTATCAACTAAATATCACAATGGGACACATTCTCAGTTTTCAATAGTATTGCACATGGCTACATTTTCATATACGTTTTATGTCAAATTTATTTTGTGGCAATTTTACTTTATTTTTTAAATTATATAAGCAAGGTACTTTTTAAAACAAGTACTTATTTAAAATAAGTGTTCTTTAGGTATCTGAAAGTTTACAGACAACTTTTTCCTCAGCATTACTGCAGTTTTATTGTTACTGATGAGATCATAGACAGGCAGCTTTAACAGGCTGCATTCAAACTAATGCACAGCAGTGGCGAGCGGTGACTTTTTTTTTTTTTTTTTTACCAGTAATGCTTAGTGCTAAAACCACCAGTAATACCAAAAATAATAATATCTTTAGATTATTTAGATACCAATAAAATCAGAGACGAAATCATATTTTAATATTTCCTCTTTTTTATTATTTAAAAAAAATTACAGACATTTTATATAGGCTTTTTTTTCAGTGGGCTTTAAAATAATATACAGTTAGGATGTTTTTTTTTTTTTTTTCATTTGATTTAGTCGAGTAAGTTGCTCATCAAACACAATATGATTTTCGGCAATCAGGATCTGGCAGCAACAGCGCGTTTTTCCGCTTGGCCGAGCGCTTCGCGGACAGCTTACCCCGCGAAGGCAGCATGGGGACACCCAGGCTAGTTTTGGGCTGTAAGGACCTTTGAAATAACTGAAATCGTGTGGCGAAGTGATATAGACATGTACTGCGGTCAAAAGCTGACTGGAACTACGTTCGCCGTGCGTTTCCCTGAAAATAATGCACACCTCTAGAACGTTCGTCAGCCAATCAGATTCAAGCATTCAACGGCCCTGTAGTATAAAATGATATAATAAATGATCTCTATGGTATTTTGAGCTAAAACTTCACAGACACATTTGAGGGACCTGATACTTATACTACATCTTGTAAAACTGGGGATAATAGGATTCCTTTAAAGCCCAGGTAAAAAAAACAACAAAACAAACAAAAAAAAAAAAACGCTCATCTAAATAACATTTCTTTACCTGGGGTTAAAAGCTGGGTTTGGAATGATGATAACCTGGGGTTGAGCACAGCGTGAAAAGCCTTATACTGTATAATGATGTTCCTGGTCATATAGTGTGATGCTTACACTGACACATTGCTTATCCTCACCTCGGCTGATTGAGCTTGTTGTTGTGCAGATAGTTGTGAAGGCTGATGCTGCTGTGCTCCATGATGCAGTGTCTGCTGGGCTGCTCCAGAGATATGGCTCTGCTACAGGATTCATCCTCCTCTGGGTATACTGGAAAAAAGAGATGTCTTTATAATTATAATATTTTTGATGAAAGCCAAGTCATAACATGACGGTTGAACCACTGATGTCACATGTACTATTTTAATGCTGTGCTTACTACCTTTCTGGACCTTGAATGTGTCAGTTATGTTGCTGTCTATGCAGGGTCAGAAAGCACTCAAATTTAATCAAAAATATCTTAATTTGTTTTCCAAAGAGAAATGATCTTACAAATTTGGAAAAACATGAGGGTGAGAAATTAATGACAGAATTTTCATTTTTGGGTTTACTACCCCTCTAAAACCAAATGTATCTGTAAATGTAGCTGCTGAAAAAAATAGCTTTGCCATCACAAAAATAAATTGCATTTTAAAATATATTAAAATAGATCAATACCAATTTTAATTGGAATAATATTTCACAATATTACATTGTACTGTATTTTTGATCAAATAAATGAAGCCTGAAATAAGAGACATCTTTTCAAAACATTAAAATTACAGACCTCAAACTTTTGAATAGTGTACATCTATGATCAAGTTAATTTTATAATTCTATACTGTTTAATTTGTTGCAGTCTAATAAGGGATTTTAAGAGATCATGAAACACACAAAAACAAGCTTCAATATGTTTCCAAAAAAAGAACAACAACATGTTGCTCTGAGAAAGAGACAGTCACATGAGAGCATATCCAGCCAATTAAAATATTGGTAACACTTTACAATAACATGAACAAAACATGTATTACACTATTTATTAATCTTTATTAATCTTAATGAAAATACAATCGTTCATTGTTTGTTCATGTTAGTTAACAGTGCATTAAATAATGTTAACAAACTCAACTTTTGATTTTAATAATGTGTTATTAATTAAAAATTAACATCAACTAAGATTTATAAATGTTGTAGAAGTATTGTTCATTCTTAGTTCATGTTAACTGGTTTAGCCTGTAAAGTGTTACCAAAGTGTTAAATGCGAACTTTAAAACACATATCACATGATTGCAAACTGTGTGAAGTCTTGCTCATTCATTGGCAAAAATGTTCAAAGAAACCTAAAATCTGGGTTCACTGAGAGAATTACAACATGTTAATGTGCTTTTAAATTTTAAAACCGAACAAGAAGTGAACCTCATAACACTGCGGTTTAATTTCCCTTAGTCTTCCTGATTATCAAGGTCAGAATGAACAAAGCTGTCAGCTTGGCTGGCTGATGTTAAACATCCCTCACAGTCATTCTTCACTGGAAACACAGTTGTTTCTTTCTTATTCATCAGAATCAGACGACTGAAATATCTGTGGCTTCTGTCTGCCTTCCACATCTCTTAGAAAAGTCGCGAGCAGTCTAAGGCAATTAGTGCGGACTGCCCTCATGGATTTTCACTTCAGGTGTTGAATAAAGGAGCCCAGCGCTGTCTGACAGCTTCTTGACTCGGTCTCAAGCATCTGAAGGAAAAGCGGCTGGAATGGAAAAGATTCTGGAGTGTGAGAGACATGCGTGGGGTGGCCGCTTGCCCACGGTGGGTGCCCAGCGGCTGCGCAAACACTGCTCTTTTGAGCTCGTCGGAACAGCTGATGTCAGAAATAGTACGTAGTGTAAATGATGGGTATAGGGAAATGAGGAAGGGAGTGGACGGGGCTCACTGGTCTGAGCACATTCTCCCCTGGACACATTTGTAATGCTAAATGGCATGCACATATAAACAATTTTTTTTTCTGCGCACTGGTTAAAATTGGACAGTGGCTGGAATTATACAGACTGCTTGTGTGCAGGGTTTTACAATGTCATCTTTCACTAGCATTGGGTTCTTTTACACTATAACGTTTAAAAGTTTGGGGTCAGTATGATTTATTTATTTATTGAAAGAAATGAAATGAGCACAAAAATGCACTTCAAAGGTTAAAAGACAGTAAAGACATATTATAATGTTACAATTTCTTTTAAAAAAAAATTCTATTCAACAAATAGTAATAATATTTCAGATTTTTAATTAAAAATAATTTTACTGCATTTGATTCTTGAAGCATCTTGAAGACATTGCCACAGTTCTTCTGGATTTAGTCTGTCTCAGTTTGTTGTTTCTTCATGTAATTTCAGACAGACTGGATAAAGATGAGATCAGATCTTTGTGTGGAGCACTGGCTGGTGTCAAACTTCTTGTCTAAACTATTATTATTAATCCAATTAATGGCAAAATAAATATTTGTAAATGTAAACTGGTATTTCCCACTGACACACTACAGCAAAAGATAGAAATAACTGACTTTAAACAATTTTTTAGCTGGTAAAAATACTAGGTTTTTATTTTTTTTATTTTTACTAGGTAAAAATTCTTTCGGGTGCGTTTTTTTAAATCCATAATTAATTTACATTTTAATGCTAATTTACACTCTTGTACTTGCGGTTATTTTAACTTTTAAATTGTACTGCATATTACACTGTCTTATCTTTTGCATATCATGATTAATATTATGTTTAGTTTTATGCTCAGCTAGAAAAAAAATTAGGTAAAAATGTACAATAGGGAACACATATTCACTATTAAATAGGAGTTTTTCCTTAATAAACTCCTAACTTGCTGCTTATTAACAGTTAGTAAGGTAGTAGTAAATATTCAAATTACAAATATACAAAAAAAATTATAAATGAAAAATTATTAAAATACATTTTAAAAATTAAAAAAGTTGGAGATTTCAAATTCTAAAACTCAGAAATAAATTGTTCAAAAATTAGACCAAAGTTCGAAGTTCTGAGTTTCACAGTAATGCTCGAACTGAGAAATTTGGCCAAATACTTGTGTCAGAAAATTGTAGTACAAAAAATTAAATAAAAACTAAACAATAAAATAAACCATATAATTAAATTGTATTAAATGCCACACATCTAAATTTCAAATATGCTAATTCTTTTTTAAAGGGGTCATCAGATGCCCATTTTCCACAAGTTCATATGATTCTTTAGGGTTTTAATGAAAAGTCTATAATATACTTTGGTTAAAAATTCTCAATAGTAGTGTAAAAAACACCCTTTTACCTTGTCAAAATCAGCTCTGCAAAAAACTAATTTTTTTGCATGGTCCCTTTAAATGCAAATGAGCTCTGCTCAGCCCGCCCCTCTCTGATGTGGGATTATGAGCCGTAATGTTTACTTTAGCCGCATTTAGCCTCGTATAGCCGTATTTAAAGGTGAAACTTGGCAACAAGCACATTATTAAGAAAGGCCATTTGCAAAGATGCATAAAAAACCCTTAAACTCACTTCTGCTGTGGGTGAAGCTGCATCAGGAGCGATTCGCACAAACATAGACGCATATGTAAATCAGGATCGGCGCTTTCCTTTTTAAAAACGAAAGTAACGCTATCCTCTGCATCTTCAGCAGCTCAGATGTCGGGAGTAAATGACTGCTATGTTCATTATTACATCCAACAACAAAACACCTCAATCGCTCAATTGGAGACATTCTCATCTTCCCCTGCACCTGAGTCACACAATGGCGATCAGAGTCGGACTGTTTCAGCTCGGTGAGGGCGGGTCTAAGGTAAGACACTCATGTCAATCAACAATCGTGGGAGCTGTCTCCGTCGGTGTGATGTCACAATGACAAGAAGCTGAGAATGACCTGATTTTAAAAAGGGGATTTTACTTTTAAAGATTAAAAAAATACCACTGAGTGGATTTTTATCATTGTAGGGTGGTTGTGTACACAAACTGCCAACACACATTCATGTTCACACAACATGTAAAAGTGAGTTTTGCACCCGATGACCCCTTTACAGTCTTTTTGTAATTTTTTCAAAAAATAAAAATTATTCTGTGCCTTGTTTACAAGCAGAGGAAGACGGATGCTGTACGAACAGTCTTTGTAAACATGTCTAAAGACTTTGACAGAGAGGATGACTTGCCATTTTTTGCCCAGCCTTACTTATTCAAACCAGAATATACAAATGATGAACTAAAGCCCAGGACACACCAAGCCGACAATTGGCGGGAGAATTGCCGTTGGGGCCGTCAGTGCGAGTAAGAACTCTGATTGGATGTTCAGTTTACTGAATGAGCCAGTGTCAGACAATTAAAGCAAAAGGGATGAAAACGAGTAAGTCAATAAAGGCGACACAGACGCCAAAACGCTTAAAATGCAGAAAATTATCAACGTAACTGATATTCAAAATGGTAAGCAAGCACTGCTTTGTAATTTGGTATATCTGCGTATATCAGGTATATCAATGTTTAGTTTTTTCCTTTTGAACGACGAACATATAATATTGATAGCTGCTGATGTAGACAGCTAATTCCTCTCATGCAGGCACAGAACACACGTTATACTTTGTAGTCAGCTGTAGTCTGTGCGGTGTGTTCAAGTGCAGCTTTTTTGTCCAGTACTTGTGACATGGAAGATTAGAAATTGTTGAATAAAGTTGTTATTTTTTTTTTTTTTTTTGCACACAAAAAGTATTCTTGTACCTTCATGATATTACAGTTGATCCACTGATGTCACATGGACTATTTTATCAATGTTCTTACAACCTTTCTGGGCCTTTAACATGGTAGTTTTGTTTGTCTATGCAGGGTCAGACAGCTTTCGAATTTCATCAAAAATATCTTAATTTGTGTTCTGAAGATGAATGAAGGTCTTAAAGGTTTGAAACAACATGACGGTGAGTAATTAATGACAGAATTTTCATTTTTGGGTGAACTATCCCTTTAAGATAACAAACAAAACATGGGTCCTTCTGCAAAATATATGTACTTTCCAAGCAGAAAAGACCAGCATGAATTTCCTTTTGAGGACGCTGGTTTGTATGAAATGTCAAGAGGATGCCAGGACAAGCATCAAAAACACAATATGCTGGTCATTTCTATCTGGCACACCTTCAGTTATGCACCACAAACTGTGTAAAATGTTGAAACGGCAAAATGTCTCTCAGCCTTCCAAAGTCAAAAAGCCCAATTCAGGATATACCATAAGCTATGGAGAATACACCTACCAGTAAAGCCTTCCTGATGAATCTCAGTGAGGGATGCAGGGTGCCTGTGGTCTGGACTCTGTACTGATTGAGTAGAGCCATGGAGATGCTGCAAGCCAAGGCATACATCCACAACTTCCTGCTCCACCTTATTGTGTATTTGGACCTGTGAAGATATAGAAAACAAATGCATAAAATGTACATTACTCATTTTCTACTTCCTATTTCCTAAAGCAGACACCATACTGCACTTTGATTTATAAAGGCATAACTAAACTATGATCTGTGGCAGATTTGGCCCAACTAAAGTCAAAAAGAGAAAACAGAGTGAAAACTGACATGAGATCAATAAAAATTCAACTAAAAGAAATGCCTTTTTTCAGTTCCAATTTGGGCGCATTTACTGCATTTTGCCTGTACTGCTTGACAGTGAGAGCAGCGAAATCTTATTGAGGCTTAAACAACTTTCTGTTGTTGATTCATTTGAGCATTCAGCAGAGCTGCTGAGCATGTTTGCTATTTGCATGTCACATCTGGCCTCTTGAGGAATAGCACTGCACTGCTTATTAACTGTATTACGGGAACACATGTGTTCCTGCTTAGAATGCCAAAGCCATGGGAATACACAAAGATCTCCTTCATTCTCCTTTGTTTGGAAAGCAGGAACAGCCCATAAAACAATAGGCCTTTTCATCAAAGATCTCTGGGATGAAGATTACTGATGAAGTTAATGCATTAAACGATGTGACTTCATTTATCAGGTCATTAAGATCATCTAATTAGCTGCACGCTGTGTGTGCATGTATTTTTGTTTTTAGGTTATTAAATTATCGAATGAGGCTGAGGGTTTGATGCAAAACTAACAAACACTTGAAATTGTTACCTTGTCTTGTGCCTGCAGGGCTTTACTGGAGTGGACCTTGACATGTTTGCGCAACGAGCTGGGGTCGGTGTAACGTTTGGTGCACCCTGGGAGCTGACATGCATATGGTTTCTACCAAAAGTGAGCATAAAATAATAAAGCAAGAGGCACAGCAGAAGAGAAAAGGGTAAATTAGTCATTCAAATGTTAATGAACAATGAACTGAAAATAGAATTTGAAAATAATAATAATTTATAAATAAATATTACATTTCTTGTTTTGTACAATGCCAGTCAAAAGTATTTGCACAGTAAGATTTTTCTAAATAAGTCTCTTCTGCTTACCAAGCCCACATTTATTTGATCCAAAGTACAGCAAAAACTGTAAAAATGTAAAATATTTTTACTTTTTAAAATAAAAAAAATGTAAAAATTATTTTAAAACTGTTTTTTATTTGTTTTAAAATGTAGTTTATTCCTGTGATTTCAAAACTGAATTTTTAGCATTATTACTCCAGTCTTCAGCGTCACATGACCCTTTAGAAATCATTCTAATATGCTGATTTGCTGTTTAAGAAACATTTAATATTATTATTATTATTATTATCAATATTTAAAACAGTTGAGTACCTTTTTTCAGGATTGTTTGCTGAATAGAAAGATCCAAAGCTCAGCAGTTATCTGAAATAAAAAGCTTTTGTAACATTACTATACCATTCAAAAGCTTGGATAATAATTTTTTTATATATAGAAATTAATATAATAATAATTTATTTAGAATGGATGCTTTAAATTGATCGAAAATGATGAAAAAAAAAACATTTATAATGTTGTAAAGATTTCTATTTCTATCTTCTGAACGTTTCATTCATCAATGAAACCTGAAAAAAATCTACTTAGCTGTTTTCAACATAATTATAATAATAATGTAGCAAATCAGAATATTAGACTGGAGTAATGATGCTAAAAATTCAGCTTTGAAATCACAGGAATAAATTACATTTTAAAATATATTCAAATAGAAAACGGTAATTTTAAAAAGTAAAAATATTTCAAAATTTTACTGTTTTTGCTGTACTTTGGGTCAAATAAATGTACGTTTAGTGAGCAGAAGAGACTTCTTTAAAAACATTAAAAATCTTACTGTTCAAAAACTTTTGACTGTGTATATATGCATTTTTTTTTCTAAATTTGGTTGCACCATATGACTTTGATTCAATGAAAATAATTAAAATATTGATAATATTTTAACAAAAAATCAAATCATCATATTAGAATAATTTCTGAAGGATCATGTGACACTGAAAACAAGTGATGATGCTTTTGCAAATTCTGCTTTTGCCATCACAGGAATAAATTACATTTTAAAACTCTTAAAATAGAAAATAGTTAACAGTAAAATATTACTGTTTTTACTGCATTTTGTTTTTAAAATGCTGCCTGGGTGAGCAATAGAGACTTAAAAAAACATTACAAAATAATCCTTTATTTGAATAGCATCTGTAGCACTTGTTGTTTTTGACTTTTGACTAGGCAGCAAATACAGTATTAAAATGATAAAGAACTACTTTAATTTCTAAACTCAAAGTATAGGACAGTTCACGAAAAAAAAAAAATGTTTTCCGATGCTTCACATGGCTTCATCAAACAAACCTTCCACAGGATATTACACAGGTGCAGAGCGATACACACACAAAAAAGATTCAGTAAATATTATGAAATCGCCGCATCTGTCCACTTCAAATATTAATCGCACATGTCACCCAGAGCTACACAAATTCTTAAAAAAGCACTGACTAATCAATAATGTCGAGTCTCTAAAAACGCACTTCTTACATCATGCATTTCAGCTGCACTTTTAGAGAGTGCGAAGAAAAAGTGAATGCTTTCCTGGATAACTTTCCCAAAGTCTGCATTACACAGATATAACACAGAGTGACATAATTCTAACAACCCTGAGCAATCACTTCCACAGATGTGCTCCACTCATCTACGTGACGAATCACGACATTCGCACGCTTAGCACATCTCCAATTAGAAGCGCGACGGCTGCCATCAGAAGCTTACTGACAGCAGTGAACGAAACCACCCTGCTTTGAATAAATCAGCTCTGTTGACTTAAGTGCACTGAGAAAACCGATATCACTCGCAGGCTGGTTGTTACACAACTCTACAGACTGGCATGAGAGCCGCAGTGGGAGAGTTGTGGAGAGAGATGTGCAGCCAGAGCTGGTAGTCGCTAAAGTGGCTCTCTTTTTTTTTTTTCTTAAGCCATTAAAGTGAAAGGAGATCTGACCAGTGTTCCAGACTATAATTCCTTACTCTGAATTTAGTGTAAATAAAACCCTGTTATTACTACTACTACCATGTCTGGAAAAAATGACAAGTAAGCTTCCCTCGCTTGTTTGTTTTCATTAGTGGTGTACACCTTTCGCAGACTAGGTCTAAGTGCAAATTCGTGATGAAACACAATTATATATATATATATATATAGTGGGGTCCAAGAATCACTAATAAAAAATGCATATTTTGCATATTTATAATTAGTTGAAGAACTTTTCTCCTAAAAATGAAGAAAAGTGAGCTAAACTAATGTGTGCGTGTAAATATTAATGTTATTCTGAGACATTTGGACTTTTTTCCGCAGTGCTTTTTTAATGTTTTTGTGTTTTAATTTTATAGACGCATAAGAGTGGTCATACATACCGTGTCCAGGTGTGTGCGCTGGTGTTTGGCCCGATCACTGGAGTTGCTGAAGGCCTTGAGACAGCCGGGATGCTGGCAAATGTAGGGCTTCTCTCCGGTATGGCTGCGTAGGTGGATCTTCAGGTTCTCAAGACGGGAAAATGCCTTATTGCAGCCTTCAAACTAGAAGACAACACCCAAGCACAAGAACATGTGAGGGGAAAAAGTCTTACAAAAATGTTACTGTATTTACATGTAATTGCACTTTACGATTTATGCTTTAGTGGCATACAACATGCTTTGTATGTAAGCAGGGATTAATATATGCACTTGCAATTGATTGGAAGAAGATATTAAACACAAAGCAGATTTTTTTTTTACTTACTGCCATTCCAAAAAGCTAGAAGACATGTCTTGTCTGATACCAAGTTACGCAAAGTAGAAAAGTAAGAAAGTGGTGGCATGAAATGTTTTCCATGGCTCTTTTTTAAAGCTCAAATTGATATCAGTTTTGGAACAGGAAAAGTTTTTGCTACTGTGACAGTTATGTAACGTTTGCAAAGATGTGAAAAACAGAATTTTCTTGAATTCAAAAAATTTAAATCCTGCCATCGATTACTCACCCTCATGTTGTTACAAACCCATATGACATTCTTTCTTTCATAGAACACAAAAAGAGTCTTTAAAGAATGTTAAAGCTGCTTCTTGCTGTACAATGAAAGTGGATAAGGACCAAGGGCTGTCAAACTCCAAAGTGACAAAAAAGCACAGTAACAGCATCATAAAAAAATTTGATGTGACCTATAGACTTTATAGTTTTGCTCCAAATTCCAAGTTTCTTCTGAACACTTAAAGGGATAGTTCACCCCAAAAAGAAAATTCTGTTATTAGTTACTCACCCTCATGTCGTTACAAAGCTAGAAGACCTTTGTTCATTTTCAGAAGACAAATGAAGATATTTTTGATGAAATCCAAGAGCTTTCTAATCCATAGACAGCAACGCAACTGACATGTTCAAGACCCAGAAAGGTAGTAAGGACATCATTAAAATAGTCATGTGACATCAGTGGTTCAACCTTAAAGTCGTCATGACGTGAGAAATCACATTTGCCTTGATCTTTTGGTATATCAGAGGTCTTTGTACCATTAAAAAACATCCTGCAAGTTTCATAGCTTAAAACATCCTCCTTATTATAAACAAAGCATTTATTTACTTAAGCTCCAAAAACAGTTTGTTTGGATCTGAGGTGCAAGATGATGTCACAAGTAGGGTTGGGTATCGTTTGAATTTTTTTGATTCCGATTCTGGTTCCGATTCTGCTAATCGATTCCAATCCTTATCAATTCCTTATTGATTCCAATAAGATAAAAAAATCCATTAAAAAGTTTTAAGTCAAACACTTAGATGTCAAACATACTTATCTTTTGCCTATGGTTTTACTAAAAAAAAAAAAAAATACCACAGAAACAAACAACTAGACTAATATCAATTTCAAACATTAAATTGTTAAAGACAAGTAATAAAATAGGAACAAACAAATCAATAAGCAATAGCATAAATAAATAAAACCAAACAAATGTCCGGTACAGAAATTGAAATCAAAAGTTTAAAAACACTGCATAGTTTTCTTTTCATAAATAAAATGTTGATTAACCCTCATTAAATTTATAAAAGATATTTAGCCAGTTAATGATTTTCTTTTGTTCTTTGATTAACATTAATGACAGGCGGCACGTTTATTAGACGACTGTCTCTTTAACACTGAACACAGATCTAAAAAAATACTGTTACACATGCATTTTCTTTCTCATCTGTTTACATTCACTCAAGACAAAAAAAACGCTGTGTTTATGAGGATATGCTGACGTATTTCATGCATAAGGGTCAATAAATGTGAAAGAGAAGTCAGTTCCGGGACGGAACAACCTTTTCTGCAGTGGAAATGCATGGAACTGTTTGAGAACGGACACAGGTCTGGAACCTGCATCGCTCCGTGCTCGCTGCACGCAAACAGTTTGCAAGTTCTTTTCCTTCCTGCACTTAAATACTTTAAAAATCACATTAAAATGTGAACACAGGAATCGTTAAACGTGTCTTATCGAATACCTGGTTATTGGAAATTTGGAACCGGTTCTAAAATGGAACCGGTTCTCGATACCCAACCCTAGTCACAAGAGGGCACAAACATTTGCATAAACACTGCCTCCACAGCAAGACATCGACGAATAGTCATTAAAGGCTTTAGTCATCCTTAAAGGCTTTAGACAGAGGGTCAGAATTCCTCAAGGAACATATTAAAATAAAAAAAATCCATGTCATGACGCATTTAATTTGACTAAGCTACAGGAATACTTTTTGTGCACAAAGAAAACAAAAATAACGACTTTATTCAACAATTTCCTGTGTTCTGTTTTAGTAAATATCTTAATTTGTTTCATGAAGATGAACGAAGGTCTTACGGGTTTGGAACGACATAAGGGTGAGTAATTAATGACAGAATTTAAATTTTAGTGTTCTTCAGAGGAAAGAAAGTCATTTAGGTTTTGAAAGGCATGAGGGTGATTAACTGCTTTAAGCTGAAAATGATGTTGGGAAATGAAAGACATTAAGCCACATAAAACTGTTATGCTCCTATAGTTGTAAATTACTATAAATGCTATTCATGTTGTCAATTCATGCACATTTATGAGGCTTGTTCCGCACACAGACACACATGCCACACTACGAAGTTTATTAAGCAGACATGTTCAAAGCTGGTTCCTGTTAGAACAAGGCTCTGCTAAGATGTTTGAGTTGGAGAGAGGCCAGCGAGGGAGTCAGTAATAAGCCCAGCTGATTCAAGGTGGCAGCCGCAGTCATGCAGACTTTTGGTTGGAGCAATTCTGCAAAATTATAAAACACATTTTGGCGGTCACAGGTGTGATGTCATGATGAGGTTATATGAAAAATGAACAGGGTTTTATTGGGCATCTTTGCATTAATGCATTTACGACTATAAAATTTAAATTAACTAAGTTGACGTTTCGACTTTTTTTTCATTTAGCACACACGTTTGTCCAAATCAAATATACTTTCAGTGAAGTACACTTACGCTAGCAGTCAAAAGTTTTTGGAGTAAGATTTTTATGTTTTTTAAAGAAATCTCTTCTGCTCACCAAGCCTGTTTTTTTTGAGCCGAAGCACAGAAAAAACAGGACAATTTTGAAAGAGATTTACTATTTAAAATAAACATTTTCTATTTGAATATACACTATAATGCCAAAAGTATTCACTCACCCCCTTTTAATGAACAGGCTTGACTGCTTTAGTCATTTTTCATGAGTACAAATCTTAATGTTTAAGCATAAAATGATATTCTAGGGAATTGTGTGCTTCTAATTTTATAGCAACAGTTTGGACAGGACCCTCTTCGATTCTAACATGACAATGCCTCTGTGTATAAGGCAAGGTTCAAATCGAAATGACTGATTCAGTCAGTGTGGAAGAACCTGACTGGTCTGCATAAAGCCAAGTCCTAATCCCAGCTGAACTCCTCTGGTGTGACTTTAAATGCAGACTTTGAGCCAAAAACTCATCACCAAACACCAATGACTTGGACGGTCGTGGCCAAAAGTTTTGAGAATGACACAGATATTAGTTTTCACAAAGTTTGCTGCCAAACTCCTTTTAGATCTTTGTTTCAGTTGTTTCTGTGATGTACTGAAATATAATTACAAGAACTTCATACGTTTCAAAGGCTTTTATCGACAACTACATGACATTTATGCAAAGAGTCAGTATTTTCAGTGTTGGCCCTTCTTTTTCAGGACCTCTGCAATTCGACTGGGCATGCTCTCAATCAACTTCTGGGCCAAATCCTGACTGATAGCAACCCATTCTTTCATAATCACTTCTTGGAGTTTGTCAGAATTAGTGGGTTTTTGTTTGTCCACCCGCCTCTTGAGGATTGACCACAAGTTCTCAATGGGATTAAGATCTGGGGAGTTTCCAGCCACTTAGTTATCACTTTTGCCTTATGGCACGGTGCTCCATAGTGCTGGAAAATGCATTGTTCTTCACCAAACTGTTGTTGGATTGTTGGAAGAAGTTGCTGTTGGAGGGTGTTTTGGTACCATTCTTTATTCATGGCTGTGTTTTGGGGCAAAATTGTGAGTGAGCCCACTCCCTTGGATGAGAAGCAACCCCACACATGAATGGTCTCAGGATGCTTTACTGTTGGCATGACACAGGACTGATGGTAGCGCTCACCTTTTCTTCTCCGGACAAGCCTTTTTCTAGATGCCCCAAACAATCGGAAAGAGGCTTCATCGGAGAATATGACTTTGCCCCAGTCCTCAGCAGTCCATTCGCCATACTTTTTGCAGAAGATCAATCTGTCCCTGATGTTTTTTTTTGGAGAGAAGTGACTTCTTTGCTGCCCTTCTAGACACCAGGCCATCTTCCAAAAGTCTTGGCCTCACTGTGTGTGCAGATGCGCTCACACATGCCTGCTGCCATTCCTGAGCAAGCTCTGCACTGGTGGCACTCCGACCCCGCAGCTGAATCCTCTTTAGGAGACGATCCTGGCGCTTGCTGGACTTTCTTGGATGCCCTGAAGCTTTCTTAACAAGAATTGAACCTCTTTCCTTGAAGTTCTTGATGATCCTATAAATTGTTGATTTAGGTGCAATCTGAGTAGCCACAATATCCTTGCCTGTGAAGCCATTTTTATGCAACGCAATGATGGCTGCACACGTTTCTTTGCAGGTCACCATGGTTAACAATGGAAGAACAATGATTTGAAGCATCACCCTCCTTTTAACATGTCAAGTCTGCCATTCTAACCCAATCAGCCTGCCATAATGATCTCCAGCCTTGTGCTCATCAACATTCTCACCTGAGTTAACAAGACTATTACTGAAATGATCTCAGCAGGCCTTTAATGACAGCAATGAAATGCAGTGGAAAGTTTTTTGGGGATTAAGTTAATTTTCATGGCAAAGAAGGACTATGCAATTCATCTGATCACTCTTCATAACATTCTGGAGTATATGCAAATTGCTATTATAAAAACTTAAGCAGCAACTTTTCCAATTTCCAATATTTATGTAATTCTCAAAACTTTTGGCCACGACTGTACATGCACTACATGGACAAAAGTATTGGAACAACCCTTCTTTAAAATAGAAACAGGCACTTCTAAAACTGTGGCAACAAATACGGAAACAAAATTAATGTATTTAAAAATTGTATTTCCATCTCTGTTGCAAAAGTTTTGGATATGTCTAAAATGACTGTACCCATAGTTACAAATCATTGGTCTTTGGTGATGAGTTTTTGGCTCAAGGTCTGCATTTAAAGTCACTCCAGAGGTGTTCAGCTGAGATTAGGACTT
This sequence comes from Garra rufa, assembly GCF_049309525.1. NCBI lineage: Eukaryota > Metazoa > Chordata > Actinopteri > Cypriniformes > Cyprinidae > Garra > Garra rufa. The sequence goes on along the minus strand of NC_133370.1, from coordinate 25,825,286 downwards.
TGCTTTCTGCAGACAAGTTCTTCCACACTGACTGAATCAGTCATTTCGATTTGAACCTTGCCTTATACACATAGGCATTGTCATGTTAGAATTGAAGAAGGTCCTGTCCAAACTGTTGCTATAAAATTAGAAGCAAATAATTCCCTATAATATAATTTTATACTTAAACATTAAGATTTGTACTCATGGAAATTACTAAAGTAGTCAAACCTGTTCATTAGAAGGGGGTGAGTGAATACTTTTGGCAATATAGTGTATTTTAAAATGTAATTTGTTCCTGTGCTTTCAAAGCTGAATTGTTAGCATCATTACTCCAGTCTCATGATCCTTTAGAAATCATTCTACTTTTCTGATTTGCTGCTCAAAAAACATTTATTATTTATGTAGAAAACAGCTGAGTGGATTTTTTTTCAGGTTTCTTTGATGAATAGAAAGTTCAGAAGAACAGCATTTATCTGAATTACAAATCTTTTTATCACATCACTTTCGATCAATTTAAAGCATCCTTGCCTAATAAATGTATTAATTTCTATAATTTCCTTGAAAATATATATATATACACTGACTGAAGTTTTTGAATGGCATAGTGTTTAACGTTACAAAAGCTTTTTATTTCAGATAAATGCTGATCTTTGGATCTTTCTATTCATCAAAAAATACTCAACTGTTTTAAATATTGATAATAATAATACTAATAATAAATGTTTCTTGAACATGAAAATGATTTCTGATCATAGGAATAAATTACATTTTAAAAAAATGTTCAAATAAAAAAGTTATTTTAAATAGTAAAAATATTTCAATATTTCTTTTGCTGTATTTTGGATCAATTAAATGCTTTTGAGCAGAAGAGACTTGGGTTATGAATGTGGATACAATAAAAAACAAATGTCTCAGTCTGTTAAAGCAGACAATTTCTGCATAATGCAGATTTAAAATGTTTAAATTGTAAAACTTTATCAAAAAGAACATTAAAGAATTACAAAAAACCTACATGTATATTATTAGCCATGCTGTTTACATTAAAAATCAGAATTTAATTGTACCAATAGATTATCTTTCAGGATAAAATGCTTCCCAAATGATAGTCCTCCGGCCACCACAGTTTAAAAAGAAAAATAAACAAATATAATAACAGCAAATGGATGAAACAATATCCCATGGCTATATTACATCATTAAAAAAAAACACATTTCCCATGTGGCACATGGTGAAGGAAATAAAGCACAGCTTCATCAAAGTATTAAATTATTAAAGGTCAGGAATCTGTCATTCCTGTCTACAGTAATATCTGTGTGTAATGGATAAAACTGCTGACAGTTACTGTATATTATATTCTATGTATTATATATCTTTGCAAATCTCAAAAATTGAGGATGAAACTTAAGTTCTGGTTATGATAATTCAATATCAATAAACAGAATAAAAAGAACATTTTGCAGTTCCCTCACACTGTATACAAGAGTCAGACAATGAATCAGGCAATGAACACCAAAAAAGCTTAGTCTAAAAATCCTTCTTCAAAGTTGTCGAATAAATTGATCATTGCATAATGTCAGTCTCCAGGATACTTTCATGAAGGCAATTTGTAAGTGAACTATAAACAACTCTAAAATGTCTAAATCTCTCAAATCTGCAATCCATCCATCTTTGGAGGTAAAGGGAGATTGAGTCCACATGTCTGTCTTTCTCTATTACAAATTCTTACTTCAAAGAACTGGCATAGTTTGAAATAAAAATGTCTGGAATTTTTTACTGATTAATACAAATTAGAAGTATTAGGACAACAACACCTGCATACAGTGTCTGGCATAATATTGTAATATACCCTGCCAAAAATGTTTGGTAATGTGAAATAAGTCCTTTATGCTCACCAAGGCTTTCAATTCAAAATAACTGTTTTCTGCTTTTATTCATTTTAATAAATAAATGTCATTTATTCCTCTGATGACAAAGCTGATTTTTTATCAGCCATTATTCGAGTCTTCAGTGTCACATGATTCTTCAGAAATCATTTTAATATGCCGATTTATAATATTTAATATTATAATTATTTAAATTAAAATCGTAATATAATTATAATAATATTTAATTAGTATATTATAGTATTTTAATATGATATACACTTCCGTTCAAAAGTTTAGGATCAGTATTTTATGTTTTTGTGAATAAGTATTTAATGCTCATCAAAGCTCATTTTTTGATCAAAAATACAAAAAAAGTATTATAAAATATTTTTGCAATTTAAAATAACAAATTTCTATTTTAATATAATTTAAAATGTAATTTATTCCTGTGATGCAAAGCTGAATTTTCAGCATAATTTCTCCAGTCTTCAGTGTCAAATGACCCTTCAGAAATCATTCTAATATACTGATTTATTATCAATGTTGAAAACAGTTGTTCTGCTTAATATTGTTTTGGAACCTGTGATACTTTTTAAGGATTCTTTGATGAATGAAAAGTAAAAAAGAACAGCATTTACTCAAAATACAAATATTGTCTATCATGTTTTTATCAATTTAACACATCCTTGCTGAATAAAAACATTTACTGACCCCAAACTTTGAAAAAAAAAAAAGATTTATATTTTAAATAAATGCTGTTCTTTGTAACATTTTATTCGTTAAAGAATCCTGAAAGAAGTATCACAGGTTCCAAACTATGTTTTTTAACAAATACATAAATTAAGCAGCAATTTAATAATAAAAATAATAAATCAGCATATCAGAATGATTTCTGAAGGATCATGTGACACTGAAGACTGGAGTAATGATGCTAAAAAATCAGCTTTGCAACACAGGAATAAATTCTATTTTAAAGTATATTAAAATAGAAAACCCCTATTTTAAATACCAATAATATTTCACAATGTTACAGTTTATTCTGTATTTTTAATCAAATGAACACATCCTTGATGGGCAGAAAACACTTCTTTAAAAACATTAAAAATCTTACTGATCCCAAACTTTTGAACAGCAGTGTATTTTAAAAGTACCTTTGTGGAAACTGTGATACATTTTTTTCCAGATTCTTTGATGAATAGAAAAAAAAAAGCATTTACTTGAAATAATAATCTTTTGTAACATTACAAATATCTGTTTTATTCATTTAATGTGTCCTTGCTGAATAAAAGGGTTTATTCCTTTAAAAATCTTTTGAATAGCAATGTAGATATTGTAGGTTATACAAATGAGCTCATTGAAAATGGCAGAAAAAGAGCCTGACACACCAGAAAATGTTATTTGTCCATCCCAGGATGTCATGTAAATATTATATTACTTTATATTAAATGTATAGTTTAGTCATGTCTAGGCAATAAATATAAAAATGAAATACATAAAATATACAAACAAAAATCATTAGGAGCCTTGATCTCCAGTTTGGGATAAAATGTTAGTTTGTTGTTTTTGAAAAATTCAGATTTTGCATTTTAGAAAAATCTTTGATCATTTTTTCAGTCAACACTACAGTTTGTGTAAAAATTGGAAAAATATATATATATATTTGTGGAATTTTGAGAGTATTTTTGAGACTATGAAACTATGTCCTGTTCCTGTTTTGTTACAGGGCAAATATGCATGCATGCTACTAAACATTATTGTACATTCACTTGATCAGGACAGTTTTTATGCATAAAAATAACTGAACTTACCATACATTTGTTGGGCTTTTCACCAGAATGCACTCTCATATGAATGAGCAGTTTGTATCGAGCATTGAAGGGCTTGTGTCGACGGACACATCCTGCCCAGAAGCAGGTAAACTCTTCACCTTTCCTCTGATCAACATGAACCTTCTCTATATGTCTCACCAGTTCTTCCTTCAGCCCATAGGTAGCCCTGCAATCCATCCATTTGCATGGCTGTTCTTCACTCAGGCATTCATTCAATCCCTCAGCTCCAGGAAGCCCACACAGTCCCAAATCATTCTTCAACTGCTGCAGTGTAGGAAGCTTTCCTGATACTTCTGTCTGAAGCTTAAGGTGCTTAGTTTGCTCCTTGGCTGAATCTGAGTCAGTGCAGAGATACTGAAGAAGTTCTTCCTTGTGTAGAAGCTTTTTGTTACAAAGATGAAATTCAGCAACAGGTTCTTGCTTAGGAGACTTGGGATACAAACATCCTTCTGGATGTTTCTCCTGCGGCTGTGGTGTGCAAGTGTAGAGAAGGTCCTGGGCCTCGGGTGGACCGCAGAGAGTTGAAAGAGATGGAGAAGACAAACACAGCTCTGATATTGAGCCAGATGAGTGGCTGGAGGAAGGTGAGGAGAAGGATGGAGAGAAGGCACTGAAAGATGACGTGGACAGAGAAGAGCAGAATAACGAAGGGGACAATGTGTCGCTAAGGTTATCTACAACTGAGAGAGTGCAGGATGTGTCAGTCTTCTCACCGGTGATATACGACACAACGGCTCTTTCTGTGCAACAGACCAAATCGAGATCATCTGTTGTTAGAGACACAGGCGACTCAGACAAGCTACACATCTTCAGACCTTCCATGTGAACTGCTTGGTTTAAAGAGGACAGGAACTTTTCATCATTGTTAATAAGGCCACACTGGTCCTGCTGTGCAACCGCTGGACTGAGACCAGCAGGCCTCATGACGTTCTTCCAGTTACTTTCCCTCTGAATGTGAATTATTAAATGGCCAACTGTAGAAATTCTTCAGAGGTCCCACAAACGTTTTTTAAGTGGTGACACACACACACACACGATTCACAAGGAACCTGGAAAGAACATCAGAATAATGGATGAATTAGGACAGTACATTCAAATCAGAGAAATCAGATTAAGTGTGTTCATAAAAGACCTCAAGAGGAACTGGAGGTGCATGTTGAGGCTGAATTCATGCGCAGGTTGATTGAGAAGCTGGTGTTTCCATCATCTAAATGGCTCCAGAATGCAAAGCTCTGTTAGTTCCTTCACCAGTCACTGTTTACTACAAAGGGAAATATTATAAGGTAATAATTATAATCAATATAATAACTACAATAATCAAAAGAACAAGAACAAGAAAACACATCCCCATGTTAAAAGGTTTAGGGTTATTAAGAAATTTAAGGATTAGTTCACTCTGGAATTACAATTTCCTGATCATTTACTCACCCCCATGTCATCCCAGATGTTTGTCTTTCTTTCTTCAGTCAAAAAGAAATTACGTTTTTTGAGGAAAACATTCCAGGATATAAGGTTTACATACACCTTGATCAGGGTAAATTTAACTTATTTTGTCTTTTGGGAAACATGTACATATCTTCTATAGCTTCTGGGAAAAAAAATGATATTTAGGCAAAATAAGAAAAATGTACACATCTTTATTCTGTTCAAAAGTTTACACCCCTGGCTCTTAATGCATTGTTTTTCCTTCTGAAGCATCAGTGAGCCTTTGAACCTTCTGTAATAGTTACATATGAGTCCCTCAATTGATCTCAGTGTGAAAAGATGGATCTCAAAATCAGATTCAGATTTTTTGGCAGATTCTGCAATGTGTATGTAAACTTTGGACTTCAACTGTAATGGACTTCAATGGGACCCAACAGGCTGAAGGTCCAAATTGCAGTTTCAATGTAGCTTCAAAGGGCTCTACACAATCCCAGCCGAAGAATAAGGGACTTATCTAGCGAAACAATTGGTCATTTTCTAAAAAAATAAATAAATAAATAAATAATAATAATAATAATAATAATAATAAATATATATATATATATATATATATATATATATTAGGGGTGGGCATAGATTAATTTTTTTAATCTAGATTAATCTAGATTAAATCTTGGAATTAATCTAGATTAATCTAGATTAAAATGGCTAATTTGAATTCTGCTGAAGGCATTCAGAATATGTGTGCTACCCAAATAATGACTAAAAGTAAGTCTTTGAGAATGGATCATAAAGCTCATAAAGCTGTTCTATGATAATTTGTTGATGAAAATAAATTATGTTCAATTAGATGTACTTGTGTTTACTAACTAACAAACAATGAAATTATTTTTTCTACCTATTAGATTGTGTGTGTTTTTAACGTCAACACCTACCCAACCCATTACATGTTACACCGTACTTTTATTTTGACAGGTTGCCATGAAGTTTCTGTGTCATACAGTATGATATGATGCTAGTTTTCTCAAATGAAACGGTAAAAGTGACACTCACAGCAGTTTGGGAGATTGAGTTTATTCGTTCACGTGAGACGAAAATGCCAAAAATGACCGGGAGCGTCACGTGTGTTTCAGTATGAGTGTAGTAAAAGCTCGTCTCCGCAATGCATGCATACATACAGCTAGGCAAACGGAACATATCAGATTCATATTAAAACGGTCTTTTTGCATTTCAGTTTTCACATACACTAGTCCATATCGCGATTTGAATTAAGTGACAGAGCAACATTTGATTTATGAATCCAAAAAACGACGAATTTACGTGGCATTTCGCGCTATAGTAGATTCTGTTTTCATGAATGGAGGACGACGCGATCCTGTCTGTGTTTTGGTGGAGGAGACTTAAACGCGCGACCATATTCGGTATACATCCGCGTTAAACTATCAAGGTGAAAGTCATCATAGCTTGCGTGGTTTAGACCCAGCTCCTAACCCAAATTTGAGAATAGATTAACGGCGATATTTTTTTTATCGCACGATAAGAGTTTCGCGTTAACGCAGCACGTTAACGCCGATAACGGCCCACCACTAATATATATATATATATATATATATATATATATATATATATATATATATATATATATATATATATATAATATGTTATACAGCTGGGAATGTGTAGAGCCGCATTAACTGCAATTTGGACCCTCAACCTGTTGATCTCCATTGAAGTCCACTATATGGAGAAAAATCCTGAAATGTTTTCTTTAAAAACCTATTTTTTTAACCTAAAAAAAGAAAGACATGAACATCTTGGATGACTTGGGGTGAGCAAATAACAAGGACATTTTATTTTATTTTATTAATCAACTTTGCATTTAATTAATCAAAATTGACGGTAAAAGACGATCATAATTTCACAATAGATTTCTATTTCGGCAATATGTCAGTTTACTGCCATGTACGCCATACAGATAATGTTTTCTGTAAATGGAAACAGATTTAGTAATAGTTCAGTGGTTCCTCTTACAGAATAAGTGGTGAGAAATCGTATTTGCAAATCATATGACTGCATGTCTGTTGGAAATACACAAAGATTATGCATATTTCCAGTTAATAGTTTTGAGTCAGGCTCATATTATACTACTTGTTCATTCACACTGACAGTGATTAAATTGGCGGAGATCACAGAGTCTCCAGATGTTTGTTTCCAGTAGGTGATCCTGCCTGTTCTCAAATAGAAAATAAACGTTTGTCTCTGTGAATCTCAGCCAGCAAGAACTTTCCTTTAAACCATCGACTTAACTGTACAAGAACGGCTCTGTTACTGAAGCTCTTCTTCTTAACAGAGCATACCACCTAACCACACTCCTCAAAGGTGACATCCACAGCTACTGAAAGCCTGCAGACCGCAGAAGTCAGAACCACTGCATTAGCCGCCAATATGGTTCAATATAAACTCTGTCAGTCCAGTCATGAATTGGACTTGATTATGGTGTGTGTTTTTCTTTTCTTTGAGGGTGCAGGTAGCAATGTTCAGACTCAGTAAAGATGAACAGAGAGACATTTGTGCCCTGACAGATTGGTTGGAACCTCTGGCAATAGAGGATGTAGAGATCTGGTACCAAAAGCAGAGACTCTAATGGACCACATCCCTCAGCTAATGAGAAGCAGGCCTGGAACAGTGGGCAAGGGTCTTCAAGAGGTCTCTCCTGTCCAACACACACACTACTGTGGTGAATTTATGCACGCTTTAACACTCCACACACATTCGCTGAAGTGATCCAATGATGTGTTGCCATGATTGACCTGGCAAGTTAAAAGGAGTCCACATGGTTCACGCTACTGCTGTGACTACACGCATCAACGGGGCTTAATATGTCAAATCCGTTTCCACATTGTAGTAATACTATTGTAAATCAAGATGAAATTTAAGTTTAAAAATCACAAAAGAGAAACTGTAGCACTTTAAAGGGATAGTTCACACAAAAATGAAAATTATGGCATTAATTACTCACCCTCATGTTGTTCCAAAACTAAGACCTTCGTTCATCTTTGGAACACAAATGAAGATGTTTTTGATGAAATCCGAGGGTAATAGACAGTAACGCATCTACCATGTTCCATGAAAAGTAGTAAGAAGATCATTAAAATAGTCATGTGACATCAGTGGTTCAATTGTAATTTTATGAAGTGCCAATAATATTTTGTGCAAAAAGTTAGAATGTTACATTAGAATGCTGGCTATTGCATTAGCAGTACCACACGCAAACATCGTAATACTCTCATGCTGAAGACAGACACGGAAGAGAAGAAATTTTTGAATCAAGTTATGTTAGTTTTCTTTGTGCACAAAACTATTTCTGTTGCTTTCCTAAAATTAAGGTTGAACCACTAATGTCACATGGACTATTTTAATGATGTCCTTACTACATCTGCTGATCGATTCCAAAAAGAATCAGGAGTCGATTCCAAGGGGCTGGGAATCGAGAGTCGATTTCTAAGGTTGGAATCGACCCCATCAAGGGGAATCGACTCCTCATTCAGAGCAGTTTTCAGTTCAACAAAGCTTATCTATGGGTGGCTCTCAAATGGCAGGTTGCATTTCTCAGCTGCTACGTCATTAATCATTGCTGAATGTCAATTCATGAAAATAAACTGGGCGAAAACGAGTCTGAGTTTGAGGATGCAGCCTTCTGTTTGAGAAGCACCCATGCATTAATTCACCTCTTGCTTGCTAATAGTGATTAGAAGTCTGATTCATTTCCATGAAAGGTTATTTTGTGTAGATCGTTTTAATAAACCAGTTCAAAAAATGATTCAGAGGATATTTTATGATGGAACTGGCTTATGTTGTCCAAAACTTTTAGAGCTGTACGACAGAATAGATTTTGACGTGATGAAAGGTCTTGATCTTATTTCCATATTAAATAAAATGCTAAATGCTTCATGTCTTGTTTCTATTCATGCAATAAAGGCATCTCCACTGCTGAGCTGTGGCCTAATTAGTGGGACTAATTTCATGGGCAATGCAGACAAAATTAAAATATAAATCTCAATCATATCTGCAGAGATGTATCGTAATTTTTCCTAATCGTTTCTTATGCTCATCAAAGTTGCATTTATTTGATCAAAAATACATGAAAAACAGTAATATTATGAAATATTATTGCAATTTAAAATAATGAAACAATTTATTCCTGTCATGCAAAGCTGAAATTTCAGAATCATTACTCCAGTCTTCAGTGTCATTCTAATATGCTGATTTATCATCAATGTTGGAAACCGTTTTTCATTTTCTGTCAGTCTTAGTACTCGATGTAACTACAGAAGAGTCAAGTTTTAAATAGGAAAAATATTGGAACTCTTTGGTCATTTTTGAGCGAGATGCTAACGGTCTAATCAGATTCAATGATCTATGCTAAGCTATGCTAAAAGTGCTACCACCAGACCTGGAAATTGGCTAAATGGATTCGAAAACGATAAACTCAACTGTTTAACTCTACGGGTCTCGGAAAAAGAGCCTATTATCAAAAATACTGGAGTGTTCCTTCGAGGCTCATTGCACAAATGCGTTTAGTTACCCAAAGATAAAGAAAATAAAGAAAACTAACGAGAATAATTAAATAATAAGAAATCTCATAAGTTACGCAAAGGCACGACTAATAGATTGATTGAGTGTAATTGGCTTAATAAAATTCTCAGACCGTGCAGAATCTTCACCTTTTGCACTCAACGAGCCCTTTCCTCAAGTAGTGTTTCACTAATGCGTTGTTGTCCGTTATGCTCTCATTCCTAAAGAACTTAAAAGAGAAACACCATATGCCACTCTTGACGTTATTCATTACGGTTCAGACTTTACCAGAGCTCTTTAAAATTCCTTCCACTTGAATTGTGGGTATATTAAACACCTCAGCTAAATTCAATTACATGTGAGAAGAAAATTTACACTTCTGAGTTTATTTTTGTATCACTACATAATATTTTGTCATTAGGAATTTTCGAAAATATAACCTTTAAAAAAAAGAGTTTAAGGAAATTGCGAAGTGTTAATCTCATAAGACTGACACAGCCATATGATTTCATTCAAGGAATTCTTTCATTTTAATATCACCACAGATTGCTAAACACAGCTGTGTAATCTGACTTGAAAATGAGTACTTTATTTAGCAATAAATTCTTCTGTCTTCATTTTTACAGCACTTCTATTTTAGAACAAACACGCGTTATAAAATGTGCCATGGCACGACACTAGTAAGATTAATTAAACAAATGAAAATTATGTTTTCATTTGCTTTTTTATTAATAGCATGCTGTGTAATGTTGGCCAAACTTGTGGCAGGCATGTTTATTGTCTTCAGAACAGGTATGAAAAGGTGACACAACAAATCTGCTTTGCAACTGCACTGATTTATTAGTTCGCAGCAGGTGCCTGGCAGCTGTTAACTGAGCAGAGGGGAAAAGACGTAATTAACTCTGATGTTAAGGTTTATAAAATATTGTGTCATTTTCAACTCTGCCACTTTCAACAAGCCGGACATGTTTGAAGTACACTCAAAGACCTGATTCAAGCTAAACTAGCAGGACTATCCATCTCTCCTTACTAAACATCAAATAATGAATGACGTGACACGTGGGCTTGAATGAAGGAATTTACATTTAGTCATATAGCAGATGACTTAATTCAAAGAGACTTACTAATGAGGAGCAAGAAGTACTCACTAACAGCAGCTATTAATCTACTACCACAGAAAAACCATAGACATACGACTGTACTCTATCTTTATACACATTCACCCAAAGATGCAGTTGAACCATAATTAACTCGAGCTACACTCTTAAAAATAAAGGTGCTGTTTCTTGAACAGCAAATCAGCATATTAGGATGATTGATGAATAGAAAGTTCCGAAGAACAGCATTTATCTGAAATAGAAATATTTTTTAACAGTATCATCACGTTTAATCAATTTAAAGTATTCTTGGATAATAAAAGTATTCATTTCTATCATTTCTCCCAACAATAAATAAATAAACACTGACTCTAAGCTTTTAAATGGTATAATGCATAATGCATTTATATTTCAGATAAATGCTGATCTTTAGATCTTTCTATTCAAAGAATCCTGAAAAAAAGTACTCAAACTGTTTTAAATATTGCTAATAATAAATGTTTCTTGAACAGCAAATCAGCATATTAGAATAATTTCTGAAGGATCGTGTGACATTGAAGACTGGAGTAATGATGCTAAACATTCAGCTTTGATCATAGGAATAAATTACATTTTAAAAAAAGATTTCTTTAAAAAACTGACTGGTAGTCCATTTCTGTTCTTCTAATTTAGTATTTACTTATTTTCTGCATTGCATGAAAGAAACTAGTGAAACCAAAAAAGAAAAACCCTATTATATGAGAACATGCAAGTATTCATTACGTGAAATTTTCAATGACTATGTTTTTAAACTGCTGTAACAAAATCCAGGCCGTTATTTTATTCAATATAAAATATCACTTTCTGATCCAAACCCCTGGAATCAGTCATGAAAATCTTAAAAAGCATTATTTGAATGAAATAATATTGCCATAACACTGGATGTACAATATTGGTGCCTGCAGAGCCAAGACAGTGTGGAAACTGCCATCATTAGGTACATTTATGTTGGTTATTTGTCAATTGTACAGCTAAAACTAGGTCCACAGACATTTAAATGCTTACTACGAGACTTATTCATGTATGCATTTATCTGTACTGTGAAATATACATACATACATACATAAAGTCAAGCCCGAAATTATTCATAGCCCTGGCAAATTCTGACTTAAAGTTACTTTTATTCAACCAGCAAGGAAATGACACAGGCCTCATCCAAAAGATAATAAGACAATGTACAAGAGGCATCATTGTGGAAAAAAAAAATTTCTAAGCTTGGAAAAAAATTAAGCTTTTATTTACATTTGAACAAAAAGTGGCATGTCCAATATTATTCATACCCTTTGCAAACTGTCACAGTCTATGGGAAAATCCAAAGTTCTATACCATTCCAAATAGTCCAAGCTGTTCTAAAGCATCCTAATTACCCTGATTCATTGGGAACAGCTGTTTTAATCAACTCAACAGGTGAAAAACAGAAGCTCTCTGCTGTTGGTTTGTGGACAGTCATGGCTAAGACAAAGGAGCTCACTGAGGATAAGATAAGGCACACAAAAGAAAATGTAAAAAACTGAATTGTTTGGCCACAATGATGTAGCCTTCATTTGGCGTAAAAAAGGAGAAGCCTTCAACCCTAAAAACACCATCCCCACTGTCAAACATGGTGGTACCTAATGTTTTAGGGGTTCTTTTTCAGCCGGTGGACCAGGGAACCTAATCACAGTAAACGGCACCATGAAAAAGGAGCAATACATCAAAATTCTCAACAACATCATCAGCCAGTCTGCAGAGAAACTTGGCCATTTGAGCATGACAACGACCCAAAACACAGCAAAAGTGGTGAAGCAGACAAAAACATTAACGTTTTGCAGTGGCCCAGCTAGAGTCCTGACTTAAATCCAATTGAGAATCTGTGGAGGGAGCTAAAGATCAGGATGATGGCAAGGAGACCCTTCAACCTGAAAGAGTTGGAGCTCATCGCTAAAGATGAATTGTCAAAAATACCAGTGGAGACATGCAAAAAGCTGGTCAGCAATTATAGGAAGCATTTGATTGCTGTAATAGCCAATAAAGGCTTTTCTATTGATTTATTGAGAACGGTATGAATCATTTTGGACATGCCACTTTTTGTTCAAATGTAAATAAAAGATGAGTATAATTTTTTACACAATGCCTCTTGTACATTGTCTTATTATCTTCTGGGAGACGTCTGTGTCATTTCTAATAATAATAAAAAAAAACCTTGCTGGTTGAATAAAAGTAACTTTAGGTCAGAATTTGCTAGGGGTATGAATCATTTCGGGCTTGACTGTACATACAAGGTATAGGCTGTGAAAAAAAAGTAAAATTTAAAGTAAGGTTAAATTTGTTCATATTAATGTGTGAGCATTTGCAGTAAATAAATAAATTTAATTATATAGAAAAATGAAATAAAGGGTTAATTTATCCAAAAATTAAAATTCTGACATTAATTACTCTCCTTCATGTAATTTCAGACTATTTGAACAATCTCCTTACTACCTTACTGAGCCTTGAACATGGCAGAACCCTTGCTGTCTGCAGGGTCAGAAAGCTCTCGTATGTCATCAAAAATACCTAAATTTTGAGTTTTACTGAGATGAACCAAGGTCTTACGGTTTTGGAACGACATAAGGGCGAGTAATTAAAAACCATGTAAGAGTTATTTTAAATTGTATATCAAATGAACACCCCCAATTAAACTAAGTTCATAAGTGCTGCAAATTTCATTAATAGTTCATTATTCCTAATATATTAACTAATGTTTTTGAATGGAACCTTATTGTAAAGCATTATTGAATTTTCTAAAACAACAACAAAAAACTTTCCTATATGTAAAAAAGCAGGGTCTGTAACTTATTTAAACTTCATAAAGATGCACAGTAATAATGTGACCCTGGACCACAAAAGCAGTCTTAAGTAGCAGGGGTATATTTGTAGCAATAGCCAAAAATAAATAGGGTCAAAATTATCGATTTTTCTTTTATGCCAAAAATCATAAGGATATTAAGTAAAAAATATGTTTTATGAAGATATTTTGTACATTTCCTACATTTCAAAACTTAATTTTTGCTTAGTAATATGCATTGCTAAGAACTTCATTTGGACAACTTTAAAGATGATTTTTTCAATAATTTCTTTTTTTTTTTTTTACAACCAGAGATTCCAGATTTTCAAATAGTTGTATCTCTGCCAAATGTTGTCCTATCCTAATAAACCATTATTTATTCAGCTTTCAGGTGATATATAAATCTCAATAAAAAAATAAAAATAAAAATAAATCATGTAGGAAGGCCACAGTTGTCCACTGGCTATATTGTGGCTCCAATATATAATTTTTTGTGATGGAAGATGTCTGAATACGTGAATTTTGTCTTACTGGTAACATAAATGAACAATATAAAAGAATCCTGGCGTCTCTGGCATTACTGGCTGTTATTAAAGCATTGACGGAAGAACGCATCACTAAAGAACTAAATCCGACCGCACTGCCACCCCATCAGTCCAAACATTTACAAGCAAGTGCAAATCTGTGAGAAAACTCAGCTGAACTCTGAAGCCAGGAAATTCCACAGAAATGACAGTGGTTGAATCCAAACCACCAGACATGGACAGAGCTTCTCTGCTGAACACAGTGGGCGGACGGTACGTGAAGCCAGTACTTACACACTGCACACATCTGCCAACGGCCTGGCGTTTAAAGAGACGAGACCTCTTTAAAATTATACACGGTTAATTGGTTGTGACTTGTATTCCATATTTCAGTAAAACTATTCTGGTTCTAGTCGAGCAGATGCCTGTGATTACAGATTTACAAAATGAAATGTTTAAATGAAGAGCAACTTGAGATCTGGTGAAACTGATTTAAATGTAAAGCAATACTCTGGGTGAGTAAGCTCAACTAATTTGCATTTGAGGTATAATGTTATTTTAAATCAAAAACAATCATTTTGACTCTTCCTTTTTTTATAAGTCAGAAAGAGAAATTGAGACCAACTTTCTCTTCCCTTTTGTGAATTAAGCGAAACAGCTAATGATAAAAAAGTAACACTTTTCAATAAGGCATCATTAACTAACATTAACAAACAATGGACATTTATTACAGTATTTAGTAATCTTTGTTAATGTTAGTTAATAAAAATAGTCATTAATTGGTCATGTAAATTCAAAGTGCATTAACTGTTAACAAACAACTTGTGATTTTAATATTGCATTAGTAAATGTTGAAATTTACATTAAGATTAATAAATGCTGTAGAAGTATTGCTCATTCTTAGTTCATGTTAACTAATGTAGTTAACTAATGAACCTTACTGTAAAGTGTTGCCAAAAAAAAAAAAAAAATTAGGGAAGGACTTGACTAGATTCTAATGTTTGCAAAGTGCTGTTACTATTAAATTAATTAATAAAAATAAAAAAAGTAAAAAAATAAAAATAATAATAATAATGTAAAATAAAGAAAATTAAACATTTAAATAAAATAAAATAAATTAAACTAAATATTTAAATAAAATTAAAATGTAAATTAAAATAAATATTTAAATACAATGCAATGAAATGTAAATAAAATAAATAAATAAACAAAAATGTAAAATAAAATAAAATATAAAGTAAAATAAAGAAAATAAAGAAAATATAAAAGAAAATAAAAAATATTTAAATAAAATTTGAATTACAAAAAGTGTAAAATAAATAAACTAAAATATAAAAAAATATGTAATAAAAAAGTAAAATAAAGAAAATTAAACATTGAAATAAGATAAATGTAAAAAAATATATAAAATAAATTAAACTAAATATAAAAAAAAATGTAAATAAAATAAAATATTTAAATAAAATATTTTTTTAAATAACATTCAAAAAACAAAATGTTAAATAAAATATAAAAGAAAATATTAAAATAAAATTTGAACTAAAAAAAGTGTAAAATAAATTAACTAAAATATATATATATAAACAATAATGTAATAAAGTAAAATAAAGAAAATTAAATATTGAAATAAAATAAAATGTAAATAAAATAAAATATAAAATAAAATAAATTAAACTAAATATTTAAATAAAATAAAAATGTAAATAAAAGAAAAGAAAATATTTAAATAGTGTTTTTTAAAAACAACATTCAAATAAAACAAAATAAATAAAATATAAAAGAAAATAAAACAAAAAATAAAAAAAACATTTAATTGAATTAAAAAAAGTGTAAAATAAATAAACTAAAATATATATTAAAAAATAATGCAATAAAATAAAAAATGTGCACAATAAATCACTCATAATAAACACTGCAACATTCCATAAAAATATGAACTTAATTTTTAAATGTGTAAAAAAATATATATCCTGTTAAATTTAGGGTTACAAAATGGTGCAACAAAAAAAATATATAGTGACAATGTTTCAGGTATTCTGGGATGGCATATTTGTGTCTGTATTTCATAAACACATAAACACATTATTCAGTAAATGAAATAAATATACCAATTTATTTTAACTATTTGGCAATCTGCTTTTCACTTTACTAAAATATCATGAAAATCGTACAGGTGGTCATTATAATACAATTAGTACAATAGAAAACCACATAAAGAATCAGTGTTTATCATAAGTGCCCTGTCCATAAACATGATAATACTCTCAAGCACCACCAGAGAAAAACAGTACATTAAAATAATGCTATAAGCATTAACTAAATAACAGACACTGCATTATATTTACAGTAAAATTTAATATAATGTGATGTTAAATTAACCTAATGATCAGGTTATCACTAACAAGTTTAGCTTTTTTTTTATTACAAACTTGATTTCACAGTATGAATAGGGAGCAATTTTTGCATGTACTTGCATATACAGCATCCTCTGTTAAAACCCCTCAGTCATTTAAAAAATAAAAAAGGAAACTGCGCTTTTATATTTCCAATCAAGTTTACAAACCTGCAGCTCCTTTCTCTTAACTTATTGTAAATAAATCTTAGAAATGTAAATGGATGCTTTCTCAGAGGTGTGGAAGAAGGGAACCGCATAAAAAGCCCAATCTAAATTTAGAGTTTCACCTATAAAGCACACCACACAAATAAAACTCTGCATACAGCAGTGAAGCATTTTTGGGGCTTGTTGCAGTGAAAATCCCTGAGGATCCCCCACAGTGTTCTGGTTGGTCTCAGATCATATTTCTCAGCATTCCATAAAAGTTTATGGAATCTTGGCTTTTAGGCATGAAGGGCCAATATATGAAAGCCAGTCAGCGGGAACCTTAAAGTCCTGTTTTACTGTCCCTGTCAACACAATCATCATCACATTCAATTAACTTTGAGAGCAGGCATAAACCACAGAAATACAAATAGCATGAGTGGTATAATGCTTTCAAGACATTTACATGGACATGAAAATGGATTTGACAGTCACTGAAGCGTCTGTTTAAAGAACTTTAGGGGTATTAAATGGCCAATAAAAATAACTTGTCACTGTAGTGATTTACAGCACTGCAACAATGCTGGCAACATAGACTGGAGCAGCCCAAAATCATCACAGAGAATTGAGAGACACCTGTCAATGGATGCATGAATACAGAGTTCAGCAGTTTATGTAAATTTAATGCAGCAACAATAAGGATTTCTAAAAGCAGTAACTCATTAGTCCTGCTCTTTCTAAAAATCACAAGATTTAGGCAGTGCACAGAACTGATGCAAGCTGCTGACCCACAACAAAAAACACATTTAAAAAGCATTTCAGTTTATGAAGATCCTTCTATAATCTATTTAAACCCATGAAATAGCAGTAAGCCTAATATACATAAAATCATCATTTATTGGGTACTTTCAATTGGGAGGTGGCTGTCCCGAACCTTGACTCTTAAAGGGGTCATATGATGGGATTTCTTCTTTTCCTTTGTCTTTGGAGTGTTACAAGCTGTTTGTGCATAGATGAGATCAGTAAAGTTGCAAAGCTTAAAGTCTAAAAACCAAAAACATATTTATTATAAAAGTTAAGGCTCAGCCACACCTCCCTAAAATGGCTCGTTCAAACACACCCCCACTTGGCCACTGGGACAGCATCTTACAATGCCAGCTGTACACAAAGGGTTAAGGCTATAAAGTGGGGCAATTCCAATGTTGCAAGGACAGTCTGCGCTTCTGACTGATGGCCTGTAAGTATGTTATCATATTTAAAGAATTCAGTACTGACTATTCAAACGCGAGTTTTGAGCATGTGTACAGTCGTGGCCAAAAGTTTTGAGAATGAAAATGAACTTAATCCCAAAAAAAACTTTGCACTGCATTTCATTTCTGTCATTAAAGGACCTGCTGAGATCATTTCAGTAATCATCTTGTTAACTCAGGTGAGAATTGACGAACACAAGGCTGGAGATCATTATGGCAGGCTGATTGGGTTAGAATGGCAGACTTGACATGTTAAAAGGAGAGTGATGCTTGAAATCATTGTTCTTCCATTGTTAACCACGGTGACCTGCAAAGAAACGCGTGCAGCCATCATTGCGTTTCATAAAAATGGCTTCACAGGCAAGGATATTGTGGCTACTCAGATTGCACCTAAATCAACAATTTATAGGATCATCAAGAACTTCAAGGAAAGAGGTTCAATTCTTGTTAAGAAGGCTTCAGGGAGTCCAAGAAAGTCCAGCAAGTGGCAAGATCGTCTCCTAAAGAGGATTCAGCTGCGGGATCGGAGTGCCACCAGTGCAGAGCTTGCTCAGGAATGGCAGCAGGCAGGTGTGAGTGCATCCTCACGCACAGTGAGGCCAAGACTTTTGGAAGATGGCCTGGTGTCAAGAAGGGCAGCAAAGAAGCCACTTCTCGCCAAAAAAACATCAGGGACAGATTGATCTTCTGCAAAAAGTATGGCGAATGGACTGCTGAGGACTGGGGCAAAGTCATATTCTCCGATGAAGCCTCTTTCCGATTGTTTGGGGCATCTGGAAAAAGGCTTGTCCGGAGAAGAAAAGGTGAGCGCTACCATCAATCCTGTGTCATGCCAACAGTAAAGCATCCTGAGACCATTCATGTGTGGGGTTGCTTCTCATCCAAAGGAGTGGGCTCACTCACAATTTTGCCCCAAAACACAGCCATGAATAAAGAATGGTACCAAAACACCCTCCAACAGCAACTTCTTCCAACAATCCAACAACAGTTTGGTGAAGAACAATGCATTTTCCAGCACGATGGAGCACCGTGCCATAAGGCAAAAGTGATAACTAAGTGGCTCGGGGAGAATGGGTTGCTATCAGTCAGGATTTGGCCCAGAAGTTGATTGAGAGCATGCCCAGTCGAATTGCAGAAGTCCTGAAAAAGAAGGGCCAACACTGCAAATACTGACTCTTTGCATAAATGTCATGTAATTGTCGATAAAAGCCTTTGAAACGTATGAAGTGCTTGTAATTATATTTCAGTACATCACAGAAACAACTGAAACAAAGATCAAAAAGCAGTTTAGCAGCAAACTTTGTGAAAACTAATATTTGTGTCATTCTCAAAACTTTTGGCCACGACTGTAGAGTAGTGCTTGTTGTTTCTCATTCTACGATCGCAAATGCAGACATAGCGTTATGTTTACGCGGCGCGACGTGTCATAAAAAGATAGTCCAAGTCATTATAATCAGTAGTTATGTCCCCACTGGATGCAACAAATGACTCGTTTATAATGGGTTTTATTGTTTCTGTCTCGTCGAGCCAAGAAATGGCATGGTAAGGGGCGTAACATTTCCGTCACACGCTTGAGGTATTCGGCCAATCACAACACACCGGATAGCTGGCCAATCAGAGAACACCTTGGTTTCCATCAACAATGAGATTTGTAAAAATCGAGGTTTTTTAGCAGAGAGGAGCAACAATAATGTACAATATGTGGAAAATAATATGTTTTTTGAACCTCGAACCGCATAAACACATTGCATTACAACAGATACACAAAATAATGCTCTTTTTAGCAACATCATATGACCACTTTAAATTATGGGATAACACCCAAAAAAAAAAAAAAAGAGTTCAGAACTGTGTTAGCTAACCATGTGCTGATTACTTTCTTTGAAGTAAGCTCAAATGCATCTAAAACTGTCAGTACCATAACATTTGGTGAAGTTTCGGTTGTGACAACATTGGGTTTTTTTGGGGGGCGTTATCCAATTAAATTAAAATTTGATGTGTGTACAACTGTTCAGAACTGTGCTAGCTAACCATGTGCTGATTACCATCTTTGAAGTAGACTCAAAAATATGTAAAATTGTCACAACCGAAACTTCACCAAATGTTATGATAGTGACATTATTGTAAAATGCAGCTTTTATTTGTGAACAACTGTTCAGAACTGTGCTAGCTAACCATGTGCTAATTAGAATCTTTGAAGTAAGCTCAAAAGCATCTAAAATTGTCACTACTGTCTTAACACTAGCTTCTCTGTTCTTGTTGTATTCTATCTATCCATTTTTATGCCTCTAACACTAGCTTGCATTTTCTTTTTATTTATTATATAATAAAAAAACCTTAATAAATGAGATTGTCATAGCACTTGCATGTTATTGCTCTTTTGTTGTTTTTGATTGCTTCCATTGTCCTGTTTTGTAAGTCGCTTTGGATAAATGTACTATCTACTAAACAGTCATGACCGAAACATGTCAGCATCCTTTATTTGGAGGAAATAAACAATTTTAGTGCAGTTCTGCACATATGTAGTATTTTAGTATATTTTAGTATGGGAGTTAAAATTCTGTAATGTGATGTGGTCGCTACCAAACAGTACTGTCACTACCGAAACATTAGATTTTTGTCAAAAAATAAAGTATATTGAATTATTAACCAAGATGTTATGATAGTGTTTTGTTAACACTGGTATACTCAAACTAATGAATCCGTACTTTAAAATCAGTATGATTAACCTATGCCTTTTACAAAAACTCAAAATAAAACAAATACCATAAATGACACTTGAAATATTGTTAAAATTGTAATTGCTATTGATTTACCTCTAAAAACTTTTTACATTACATCAGATAAACTGTTACTATCACCCAGTCTGCAATGACACTCAAGTATTTTGCAAAGTAAAGTCTCAAAAAAATTCAAGGCATAATAAGTGAAGTCTCAAGTCTTACTACTTTGTGACAAGTCCAATGTATTTGAATGTTTCTATTGAAAGTCATGATTATCTAGAAAGTAGGAATAGGAAATCGAAAAACATTTCTCCATGTACTTATTCACTTGACTGTTCCATATCCGAATCCAAGTTGAGTCTCACGTCAATTTTTTTTTTTGACTTTGTCAAACCAAAAATAATTCAAACACCAGGTACAATATTTGATTTTTTTTTTATTAGTGGGCGCAGGACACTATAGTTCATTTATGTAAGTAAGGATAGAAGAATAAAGTAAACTAGGACATATTATACCCAAAAATTCTTCATATTAATACAAATCTGGGACAAAAAAATATTCAGACACTTGACCTGACCATGTTTTGCTTAAGTGTTTTTACTTTAATTGCTAATGCAACATTTTTAGACCACAGACTGAATAAAATTTGAGCATTGTTTAAAAGCATTGTTTGTTAATTAGTAATTAGTAAAGTAAAGTATTGATAGTTGTGTAAATATTGTCATACTAACAGAATTTTTGGTTGACTGTTATCCACTACATACTTTTCTATTAAAGTTATCTGGCATTATCAAGATGAATTGGTTCTGACAGTTTAACAGAGTTTGTATCATATTTTATTAACATTCTCTAAACTACAGCGAATAAACTGTGATAATGTGAGAAATGTTGAAGGCGTCTGAAAAATTGTTTTGACTGTGTGTGTGTGTGTGTGTGTGTGTGAATAGAGTCACTGCTATCGCTTGTTCATTCATGAGCAATTAAACCAGTCTATGAACAGAACTGTTAATATTCACTAAATCAAACCCTAACTTAAAAAAACTAAAGGCCAAAAGTATCATGTCAACCTACATTTAGTTCAGCTTCAACTATGTATTTTTAAAATACCACAAACAAGTCTGGAAAAACAAACTTGATTGACAAATCTGATGACATTACAGCTTTTTAAAGGGTAAAAGACCGCTTACAGCCCATGATTATATTGCAAAATCTGGCATCATTAATAGAGCATTTAGGAAAAGAACCTGGTAAACGTAAAACGTTTAGCTTGCCATTCATTGCCTAATATCTTTAGTACACACCAGAGAAAAACAAAAGTAACGAAATGATCATCTGCTTGACATAACACAGTTATAATGCGAGACTATGAATTGGCTTTCACTGTAAAGAGAACAATTTATTCTTCCAAGAAAATTTCTGGCCAACTTTGATTTAGTTAAACACGAACTTAACTGTTGACCACGTTGTAAAAGACAATTATGCATGGAAACCAAATTCTTTCATCCTTAAAAATCAAAAAGTAGTGATTTCTTAAAATACCCTCATGCGCAAAGAAATGCATGAATCACTTCTATTATAAAAAAGAAAACCAGTTGAGGTTTTACCCTATTTACAGATGTTTTAAGTAATTGAATGTTGTAATGCAGTATTATTTCAAAACCCTTAATCAATCACTTTAATCCATCAGCTTAGATTCATCTAAACTGAACCACAAAGACAGACAAAGACTAGTAAAGATGAATTAAAGTCTTCAAAAAAAGCAATATATTACACAAGGAAACAGGCTAGAATGTTCTGGTCAGTCAAACCATGAGAAATAATGGCCCTTGAGAGAGACAGAAAATGATTAAACCTAAACCGTTTCATCATGTATTAACATCTCAACCAAAACAAAACAGCTGAAGGCAGCTTATGAAGATTGCAGCAGTTTTTTTTTTCCATTATGTGCACACGTTTCTCTGAATTGCCTGTTAAATCCAGAACATTCATAGGCTTCACCTAGATATTAAAATATATCTTCTCCATAGACAACTCCAGAAAATGTATTTGTCTTCTGTGGTTGACAATAAAATCTAATTTCCCAATAATTTAAATTGTGTAATTGTTACAAACATATCTTTTTGCATTTTTGGGTGAACTCTCTCTTTAATAGTATAACTTTCTTTGAATATGAACATACAAACTTAACAAATCATCTGGAATATGACCAAGAGTGTAATTAAGTTTATGTACTTAAGAAAAGAATTACCTTGTGAATGATTTCCAGGAACTATAACAAAGCCACATATTTCATAATCTCAGGGCTGGACCGGCATTACTGGACCAAAATATGAGTTTTTCTAAAAATAGAGAAAACAAGAAAAGAAAGAACAGTTTTGCAAGTAGACACCACGTTTCAACATTAACAATATACAAAATAATACATGCTGATCTTCAGTGTTTAACGGCAACATATTGATTATGAATCATGTCAAATTAGGCATGAAACAAATTGATGAAACGAAACATTCAAGATAATGGTTTGACACTGATGTCACACAATAAATACAAGGTAACTTTACTGTGGTAAAAGTGCAGTAAACTCACCCGTGCTTGAATCAGTTAACGTTAGTCCACAGCTGCAGAAACGACACTGAAGTAAAACTCATCCATCCTTCCCTCAGCGTGAAGACCAGCCCCACAAGTCAGAAATTGCTTCATATCTTCAGTGATACATAACCGCCTTCTTGTTCTTAATGCGTGCAAACCAGTAATGTACTCGATAAAACTGACAAAAATAATAGAAACGCGCACTCATCTTTCGAAATTATATCGGCGTCGCGTCTCCTTAAAAGTGTATCAGCGATTTAATGGACCAGATAGACTTCTGTCGATTCATATTTACGCACAAAACCACGACACTAGAAAGTCAATAAACTTTTATACATACTTTCCCAGAAGATAAGCCGTTTAATAAATCACCATGGAGACAGCCATCAGTATTTAGTGTTACAAACGAGCTTGTGGGGATACAGTTGAAAAGCTTTTTGTATATTATATAATAAACATATCATACAAATCTATCTTTTAATAACTTTTCTTTGCATGGGAGTTTACATAATATTCAGTGATAAAATCCAATGTGAAAATAACCACAATAAATTTATTCAATATTTAGCCAAGTGTGTAATCGCAAACTGCTGTGCAGCGCAGAATAGAAACAGCGACATCTGCCGTGTATCGGAAGAAATGCACACTTGCACTTAGACAATTTTAGAAAAGTTTATTTAATTGTATGAAGGTTTCAAAATAATAACATTTTACATTAACAAAATCGATTCTTCTTCTGGCAAACAAATACCCCAAATGTGTTTTTGCTAAGCAGATTTATAAATGGATGAACGTGGAAGAAAATATCAATGTTTTACCAAAATTACCATCCCATCAGAGTTCTATAAAAACATCACAATGTGAACAATTGATGCAAGATTCAAAAGGGAGACAGAGCAAGTATTTAACCCCTATTTTTGTTAAAGGGAGTGTAATTAAATTTAAATACACTGAAGATGAAGAGTAACAACTCCGTAAAGTCCCCACCATGATTTTGAAGTCTCATCACATTCTAGTATGCAGGTGTATACACACAAACTAAATTCCCAAATTATGTGAATGATTTTTATGTATAAGGAATATGGGACTTCAATGGGAAATAAAGTGCAGCACTTGGCTGTAAAGTAAGGCCTTGAGTGACATATCAGACCTTTTAAAAGGCATATTGTCTATTTTGTCTCCTGACACACATATCCAAAGGTACTGAGAGGAAAAGGTTGTGTGTTGCACTATTCCTTGAACTCCAAGAACTGCTGAAGCCTTTTTCTGTGTTCTGTTGAAATATTCACAGCTCTGCAAACAAAGTAAATAGCAATATAATTAAGGATTAACATGTACCACTGCACTGTCAAAGAGTAATGCATTTAGTTTAATACAGAAAGTCCCCAAAACAAATCTATCCAGTTTATTTTTCTCAGAAAGATATCACTGCAAATAACCATGGGACTTACTTCAAGTGCTCTCCAAAAGTGGTAGTTATCTTGTAGATGGCCGTCTTCAGCGCAGCCCTCAATGCAAACCTTAAAGTTTTGTAAGTGGAGTCACCCATACTGCAGACAGTCCTCACAGGTTTGCTGGAGGCATGTGGCAGTTTGAAGTGTCTGTCAACAGCCTACAATTCAAAAGGAAGATTAACCAATTGAATCAGCATGTCTCTATTAGGGTTGTGCGATAGTGAGGTGGGGGGGTCGATATTTTCACAAGTTTTGTTGTTAACAATAATTGTTTTGTTGTCCTGGTGCCTTGGCTGGTTTAGGCTTGTCATGTATAATTCAATATAACACTAAAAACATCAGTAGGTGGCAGCAAGTCCCTGTCTTAATGAGTGATTCATTGAATCATTTATTCAAACAATTTGTTCAAAAAGGCTGGTTCATTAGAAATGTGCAAATGTTCTGTTTTGGCTTTGTTTGGAACTATTTTTGTTGGCAGAACAAACAAAAAAAAATATATATATATATATATATATATATATATATATATATATATATATATATATATATAGTGTCTAAAATGTCTCACTTAATATTTAGAAATTTATGGAGCTCATATTATGACAAAACTTTTTGAATTTGAATTGTACAAATTTGAATTATTGACAAGTGTCATTTAAAAAAACTGAATATTATATGGTATTTAACATAGTCCTGAATTCGATTTTTTTTAAAACTTGAATATTGAACATTTGAAATTGAACACAACTGAATTTTCAAATCGCAGATTTTCAAATAGACATGCATTTTCAAACAGCAGATTTTTGTTATGATTTCTAAGACTTCAAATATTCAGTTTTTAAAAATACAACTTCAAGTTTTCAAGATGAAAAAAAATTCGGAACATCAAATTCAGTGTTCAAAATTCAAAGCGCAGAAATTCAGATCGTACAGAAAGTAGGTCAGAGCTATGCACAGGGAAGAGTAGATGATCTACGAAAAGTCGAACGAAGCATTTACTGTGACCGAGAGGGGGCATGTTTGGTTCACTTAGGCCGCGATCACACCGAACGCGTTTTAGCAGTTGGAGGCGCCTCTTTTGAATGGTTTTCTGTTGGCAGTCAGCGTTCTCCGCGCTGCTTATGCGCACTGGGCGCCTCGCGTTTTCGCCGCCTGCTGCGCCTCGCGTTTTTGCAGGAGCGCTCTGAGCGCCTGAAGTTGAAAAAAAATCAACTCTGAGCGGAAAAACGCCCAACGTCATTCGCGTTCTTTTCCATTGTCCAATCGAATGAATAGAGAGGCGGGCCTTCTGTTCTGGTGACGAAAGTTTACCGTTGCTTAAAAAGTCCGGAGACTGCAGAAAAGGAGGAGAAACCTTTGTTGTCTATCGTGGGTAACCCGGAGCTGTATTATTTAGGGTTTCTGCTAATATCACAGTTTACTTAACAGCAAAAAAACTAAGATTTTAGAGCGCTCGCGCTATAATCCTTTGATTTGACTGACAGGACAGCTGTTTTGGTCATTGCTTAGCAACATAAAAAAACCGCAGCACACTGCTCTTTTTTAAAAGTCACCAAAAAAAAAGGCAGTGCTGTGCGCCTCCCGTTTTTAGAACGAAAAGACGCGTTCGGTGTGATCGGGGCCTTAGGCTAGTTTTGCCGTGGTCACAACATATTAACTCGTGGGTACATGATAATACGCCGTGGCCACAATATATTATCTTGTGGGAACGTCATAGTAACTCGTGGGAGTATGATATGTCATGGCAACAAGATCTTTTTGTAAAGATAATGACATGCCGGAATCGCCGCGCGGCTGCTGCCTTCTCTTGTAGTGGAAGGGTTTTGTGCAGTTGAGGCGGTGTTCGCGACCATAGATATATATACGTAGATACCCCATTGGACCGCTCCAAGCACGTAGATGCGTCCGCCATTTTGGAACGGTCCACTTGACATCATTCACCATACTGTAGGTTCGCAGACCAACGGCTGTGCAGGACTGTGGCATTTCGAATATTCACTGATTACTATGGTCAGTTACATAGACCTATGGGTGAATGACGTCAAGTAGACCGCAGTGAAATGGAGGACGGCTCACGTATGACGGCCCATAGAAACAGTCGCTAATGAGGCATCTACGTATATAAATCTATGTTCGCGACGCGGTCACAGTGCGGACGCTGCCGCTCACAAAAAGATTTAGAATTTTTTTAAAAAAATTATCTTTGGCTGCGCCTGCTGCGAAGCGCCGTGTTCGTGGAAGCGGCAGGATTTTGGGTGCAGGAGCACAACTTGCACTTCGCCTCCGCGCCGCTCCCATTGAAAATGAACTAGACACTCGCGACTGCCGCGTCCCGTTTGAAAAGGCCTGAAGTGATTTGTGCTGTTTTGGGAAAGACATTGCTATAGTTGCAAACAACAAGATCACATTTGATTTCATTAAAAATAAACACAACAGAAATGTACTATATGTGTTCATCTATTTATAATTCATAGTCCCATGAATAGTCTTCATGTCAGGCACATCTCTGTAATTTTTTTTTTTATTATTATTGATCATACTAGGAGAATTCCATTACATGATCTTCGTTTTCAACACTACTGACAAATGTTCTATTTGTTGTTAAAAATCTGGTTAAAAGACATAACATATTTTTTTATCTCTGGCGGCGCCTGACGCAAAGAGACATAAGTGGCAGTATTTTGGCTGCAGGAGCACCGCTTGCCTGTTAACGGATCGGTTCTTTATATTTCATATTTGTATATTATTATTATTAAACAGTAGGCTAATACAATAGGCCTAATTTTATAATAATTATATTAGCTGGTTAGGGCTATATTTATGGGCTATATTTATTGTTTTATATGCTTATTTCCCTTTCAGTTCGTGTAGTGCTTTAATTAACTCTCATGTTGTGTTCATTGTGTTTCAAATGAAACTGCATGAATGATTTATTCCTTAACTATAAAAATGTATTAGTTTATCAATAAGCCGAAATGAAATATGTTATATTCACCCTTTAATCTGCACTTCCAGTAAAAATTCCTTGTCGGCAAAACTTTCAGAACCTGAAGTCAAGAGATCTCAAGTATGATACAAAGCTATAGACAACTAACACAACATTTTATAGCCCGCATACTAATAACAGCCTAGATATGTATGTAGTCTAATTTGTTGGGGAGTCGCTCTCCAAACATCGGGTATTAAAATTGCCTTTGAATACGCGTGCGCGTTTTGCTTTCAGTTTCGTTTTACTCAAAGCCGACTGATAAAGAAGTGGGTATATGCCGTATAACTATATATACACTGCCATCTTGTGGCCACGAAATATTATCACGCTCCCACGAGTTAATATGATGTTCCCACGAAATTAAATGCTTCATTCGACTTTTCGTAGATCATCTACTCTTCCCTGTGCATAGCTCTGACCTACTTTCTGTACGATCTGAATTTCTGCGCTTTGAATTTTGAACACTGAATTTGATGTTCCGAATTTTTTTTCATCTTGAAAACTTGAAGTTGTATTTTTAAAAACTGAATATTTGAAGTCTTAGAAATCATAACAAAAATCTGCTGTTTGAAAATACATGTCTATTTGAAAATCTGTGATTTGAAAATTCAGTTGTGTTCAATTTCAAATGTTCAATATTCAAGTTTTAAAAAAAATCGAATTCAGAACTATGTTAAATACCATATAATATTCAGTTTTGTGAAATGACACTTGTCAATAATTCAAATTTGTACAATTTAAATTCAAAAAGTTTTGTCATAATATGAGCTCCATAGAAATTTAGATAAATTTAAAAACAAAGCAAGTGGCTGACTATGAATGGATCATTGAATCACTGACTCAATTTGTTATTAGTCAGATTCATTCAGGAACAAAACAGCAGTTTTGCTCTGAGATGCACAAATGTTCCGTTTTGGCTTGTTTGGAACTATTTTAGTTGGCAAAACAGAAAAAGCAGAAAATATTGGTGTCTAAAATGTAAGTCAATCAATATTAATTTAGAAACGAAGCAAGTGGCTGACTATGAATGAATAATTTGTTCAAAGACAGATTTACTCAGAAACGGAACCTTTCAGTGTCGCTCTGAAACTCACAAATGTTCTGTTTGGGCTTTGGAACCATTTTCATTGGCAAAATAGAAAAAGCAGACAATATTGTGTCTAAAATGTAACTCACTCAATATTTAGATTCATTTAGAAACAAAGCAAGTGGCTGACTTCATGAATGAATCATTGAATCACTGACTCAAATAATGTGTTCAAAAACATATTCATTCAGAAACAAAACAGCAGTGTTGCTCGGAGACACAAATGTTCTGTTTTGGCTTTGTTTGGAACTATTTTCATTGGCAAAACAGAAAAAGCAGACAATATTGTGTCTAAAATGTGACTTGCTCAATATTTAGATTCATTTAGAAACAAAGCAAGTGGCTGACTTCATGAATGGCTCACTGAATCACTGACTCAAATGATTTGTTCAAAGACACTCATTCAGGAACTAAACATGGCAGTGTTTCTCTGTGATGCACAAATGTTTTGTTTTGGCTTGTTTGGAACAATTTCAGTTGGCGAAACAGAAAAAACAGACAATATTGTGTTTAAAATGACACTTGATATTAATTTAGACGTATAAATATATTTACAAACAAAGCAAGTGGCTGTCTTTATGAATGGATCATTGAATCACTTACTCAAATGATTTATTCAAAGGCATATCAATTCAGTAATGAAACAGCAGTGTTGCCTGAAACGCATAAGTGTTTTGTTTTGGCTTTGTTTGGAACCATTTTCATTAGCAAAACAGAAAAAGCAGACAACATTGTGTCTAAAATATAACTCACTCAATGTTAATTTAGAAATGTAGATTTATTTAGAAACAAAGGAAGTGGCTGTCCTTATGAATGGATCATTGAATCATTGACTCAAATGATTTGTTCAAAGACAGATTCATTCAGAAACGAAACACAGCAGTGTTGCTTTGAGATGCACAAATATTCGGTTTTGGTTTTGTTTGAAACTATTTTTGTTTGGCGAAACAGAAAAACAGGCAATATTATGTCTAAAATGTAACTTGCTCAATATTTAGGTTAATTTAGAAACAAAGCAAGTGGCTGAATTCATGAATGGTTCATTGAATCACTGACTCAAATGATTTGTTCAAAGACAGACTCATTCAGGAACGAAACATGGCAAAGTTGCTCTGAGATGCACAAATGTTCTGTTTGGCTTGTTTGGAAC
The DNA here is from genome assembly GCF_049309525.1 of Garra rufa. Classification (NCBI taxonomy): domain Eukaryota; kingdom Metazoa; phylum Chordata; class Actinopteri; order Cypriniformes; family Cyprinidae; genus Garra; species Garra rufa. The sequence continues at coordinate 25,795,363 of NC_133370.1, read as the reverse complement.
AATTTCAATTGGCGAAACAGAAAAAGCAGACAATAGTGTGTCTCAAATGTGACTCACTCAATAATAATTCAGAACTTTAGATTCATTTAAAAACAAAGTCAGTGGCTGACTTTATAAATGGATCATTGAACCATTCAAAAACAAATTCATTCTGAAAATTGCACAAATGTTCAGTTTTAGCTTTGTTTGGAACTATTTTCATTGGCGAAACAGAAAAATATATTATTAATTTAGTTTAGAAAATATTTAGACATTTTTTAAAACAAACAAGTGGGTGACTTTATGAATTAATCATTGAATCACTGACTCAATTTGTTCAAAAACAGATTGATTCTGAGACGCACAAATGTTCTGTTTTAGCTTTGTTTGCAACTATTTTCATTGGTGAAACAGAAAAATATTATATTAATTTAGAAAATATTTAGACATTTAGAAACAAAGCAAGTGGCTGACTTTGTGAATTAATCACTGATTTAAATAATGTGTTCAAAAACAGATTAATTCAGAAAACAAAACAGCAGTGTTGTTTAGAGACGCACAAATGTTCTGTTTTGGCTTTGTTTGGAACTATTTTCGTTGGCGAAACAGAAAGCTGAAAATAGTGTGTCTGAAATGTAAGCTACTCAATATTAACTTCTTGTTTATATAAATTTTCACATTTGTGACTGAACTCAAGCACCAATATTCAGGAAAACGGCACTGTTGCTTGTGCGATACTGCTTAACTATAACACATCTTATTAAAATAAAAAACAAATACCCACACTAGGATATTTTTGCTTTCATAACTTGAATTTTCAGAGTATTCTAACTGCATTCTAACCATCTTCATCATGCAGTCAATGCTTTTGGACCCATCTTGTGTTTTGTTTGGGTTTTTTGCATATAGGCACACATTGGCTACTCAATTTCAGCTTGCAAATCGATATTTTTTTCCCCGATATTATTCTAAATGTTAAATATTTCTGGAGCTGCAAAACGATTAGTCACAATTAATAGAGTAAAAATAAAAGTTTGTTTTTATACTATATGTGTGAACTGTGTATATTTATTCTTATTCTTATTTATTATTATTATATTCTTCCTTAATCTATACATGTATGCATGTGTGTGTATTTATATATACATAAACATACACAGTACACACAGATATAGTACATAAACGTTTTTTAACACTTGTGCAAAAATGACTTTTGTTTTACCTCTAGCAAGACTACCAAGCAGCTAAGAATACTGGGTAACATGGTCTGCACAACTCCAAACTGATCCTCAGAGAAAGAGGCTGCCACCAGATGAGATAGTCCTAAAAAACAGAAGTAACAAAAGCCAAAATAAATTATTTAAACAAATATATATATGTGAAATGGCATTTCTGAAAAGTTAGTACTATTTTCTGACCTTGGAGAGCCCAGATATGAGACTGGCCGTCAGCAAACAGAGCTTGGCTAGAGGCTTCTGGAAGCTGTACAGTAGAAAAAAATATTTTACTATGAGGAAAAAACCATGATTCAGACTTTCAGACATTAGGTACAAAGCACATATAGATACATTAAACACACTTTCGACTCTACAAACACTATGTGATTTGACATGCAAGAATATATATCTTATATGGGTAAAATGATTTTGGAAACCCTTCACCTGACAGCCCAGAGAAAGAGTGTTAGTTTATCTACAGTTAAACAGACCCAGTTTGTCTACAGTTCCTCCAAAATTATTATTTAATAACTGCAACATGAGTAGATCAAGATTAAACAGCTTTTGTATAAAGTAAAAATTATGAAACATAATCTTTTTCAAATCCTACGGCACACTTATTTATTTAAACTGTGTGTAAACTGGGTCACTATAATCTAACTCTACAATCTAAACACACAACCTTAGACAGAAACAAAATCAGAAGGACAGGGAAGACTAATGGAGTTGGTGTTAATTTAAACATGGGCATAATCTAGACCCATGCATTAATGATTCCTGTAACTAAAAATCTGTTGTGGGAGCATGCAACATGCTGTAGACAGATCCTTTATTCAACTAATGCATTCTTAACCTTACCTTGTTAAATAAATACACTATCAGCACCCGCTTTGCCAAAAAGCTTTTAACCTGAGCAGAACAATTGAGAGTATGACAGGAACATGAGTTAACAGGTGTCTCTAGGCCATGTAACGGTATCACACTGAAACGTGAACTGCCTTTTTCCCCCAGCAACCGAACTGGACACTCAAAAGCTTGTGTTTTGGTTCCTATGGATACACATGCTTGGAAACCAGGAAAAACACTATGAAATAATAAAGGATTCATTTACAGGTCAGGTGTGATTACGTGAAGATGGTACCTGCTCTCTTCTGTTCTGTAGCCATTGGGCCAGGAAGCTGGGTTTCTGACTGGCCGCAGGAGGACTAGTAGGAACAGTGGCAGGGGAGGCAGGAGGACTGCCATTGGATTGTGACTCTGAAATGACAACAAACAAGTTTGTACATGCTTCTCACAATAATATGTGACCCTGGACCACAAAACCAGTCATAAGGTTAAATTTTACAAAACTGAGATGTATACATCATATGAATACTCAATAAATAAGCTTTCTATTGATGTATGGTTTGTTAGGATAGGACAATATTTGGTCGAGATACATCTATTTGAAAATCTGGAATCTGAGGATGCAAAAAAATCAAAATACTGAGAAAATCACCTTTAAAGTTCTCCAAATTAGGTTCATAACAATGCATATTACTAATCAAAAATTACATTTTGATATATTTACAGTAGGAATTTTACAAAGAATCATCATGGAACATGATCTTCACTTAATTTCCTAATGATTTTTGGCATAAAAGAAAAATAAAAAATTTTGACCCATGCAATGTATTTTTGGCTATTGCTACAAATATACCCCAGCGACTTAAGACTGGTTTTGTGGTCCAGGGTCACATATATGAACACAGGGATACCATAAGAATAATCACAAAACTACATACAAATAGTTCAAACTTACTTTAATTTTCTTTTTTAATCTAAAATGAATTAAAAAAATATTTTTTTACAACGTGAGTTTACTTTTTTTTCTCTTCTTTTTTTTTTTACAGTTTTTACACTCTAATTTTAATTCATATTTTTTATATTTAAAATAATTGTTTTCTATCTGAAAATGTTAAAATAACTTATTTCTGTGATTTAAATGCAATTTTTTTTGCATCATTACTCCAGTCGAATGATTCTTAAGAAATCATTCTAGTATTCTGATTTGCTGCTCAAAAAAACAAAACAATGATTAATATTATTATTGTTGAAAACAGCCGAGTAGAATTTTTTTTAGGTTTCTTTGATGAATAGAAAGTTCAGAAGAACAGCATTTATCTGCAATAGAAATCTTTTGTAACATTATAAATGTCTTTATCATCACTATTGGTCAATTTAAAGCATCCTTGCTAAATAAAAGTTATAATTTCTATAATTTCTTTCCCCAAAAAATTAAAAATAAAATAAATACTACTACTACTACTACTACTACTACTACTACTACTAATAATAATAATATTATATTGCCTCCAAGCTTTTGAATCGTATAGTGCAGTGATTCTCAACTCCAGTCCTCGGGGCCCACTGCTCTGCACATTTTGTATGTTTCTGAATCTGACACACTCAGTTCAGTTCATGGATCTTTCTGATAACGAGCTGATTATCTGAATCAGGTGTGTTAAATGAAGGAGACATACAAAATGTGCAGAGCAGTGGGCCTCGAGGACTGGAGTTGAGAATCACTGGTATAGTGTATAATGTTACAAAAGCTTTTTATTTCAGATTAATGCTGATCTTTCTATTCATCAAAGAATCCTGAGAAAATATACCCAACTGTTTTACTGATACTGATCATAAAAAATGTTTCTTGAATGTGACACTGAAGATCTAATTTATTATTAGATTTTTTTTTCTCAAGGTTATTTGATTTTTTTAACAAACAATGATATTAAAAGATTTTAGCCTTGCTGTCTCACCTGTGGAAGCACTCCACAGTTTGGGGCCTCTTCTCATGATATGGGGGCTTTGTACTGTACCAAACCAAGGAGACTGAGGGTCCTGTTGACCAACCAGACGTCGAATAGCAGGGGAAGAGAAAGGGCTGTCCACATCAGGGGTGAAAGGGGCCGTCAAAGCACTGTTTACACCCCCCACCGATGACTTGAAGACCGAACCAGGGGTCCTTAGTGGGACACTAAGTCGAGGGGTCTCGGCAACGTCCTCTGTTCCTGACATCACTACAAATAAAACGGAAAAATAAAATCACTCTCACTGGAGCAGTCTGATTCCTCTAGTATGTCACCAAGTGAAGTACTGGATCAGATTTGCCCTTTGTTGAACGTTATCTTTTCAGCCGTACCTGAGCTGCTTGAAGAGGCTGATCTGGTGTCACTGCTGGCAGACTGAGACTTGACTCGGCCGTTAGAGGCAACTGCATCCTGATGAGCCACCAGTCTCTGTGTCAGCTCATTCAGCAAAGACAGACATTCTCTACTGATGGCATTCCAGTTATGAGGGTGACCACCTACATATGCAGGTTACATTAGTTTTAGAAAAGTAATGAGTTTAGAGTTCTCTACAAGTATTTTGTATGTACCTGGCTGACTCAGACTGAAGACTTCTAGTCTGCGTGAGGGAGAATGTTGTGATAGCAGAGCCAGGTCTTGCAGAGCCAAAAACTGTGAAACAGTCAGTTAATTAGTTAAGGAACCATAACATCTTTAAACGGGTATCGGCTTGCTGTTTCCAGTGTTTCAACACCTTTTGAAACCCTCACCCCCATGTCATGCAAGATGTTTATGCCTTTTTTTCTTCAGTCAAAAAAATAAAAATAAAAAAATAAACTCATATGCATGTATACAGTATATACTTTTTTCAGGATTCTCTGATCAATAAAACATTAAAAAGAACAGAATTTATTTAAAATAGAAATCTTTTCTAACAATATACACTAATGATTTAAGTTTGGAGTCAGTCATTTTTTTCCTTTCTTTCTTTCTTTGAAAGAAATAAATACTTTTATTTAGCAAGGATGTGCTAAATCGCAAAAAGTTATAGTAAAGTATAAAGTATAGTAAAAACAAGATAAAACAGGTTAATACATTTTTTTTTTTTGAGGAAAACATTCCAGGATTTTTCTCCATATAGTTTCAACAGTGGCCAATGGGTTGAAGGTCCAAACTGCAGTTTTAGTGCAAAACGTTGTTGTTTCTTTTTTTGTAAAGCGCGTCTGACATTCTTTACACATCTGCTTTGTAAACACTGGGTTGGTACTTCCAACTACAGTAGTCAACATTCGAAGTGGATCAAAACCTTTAATCAAATTTGTCCTAAAACCAAAATGAATAGCCGTTCTTATCTTAGGACAACTTTGATTAACTTTTTTGATCCACTTCGAATGTTGACTACTGTACATCACACAAGATCTTTCTAACATAATGCGTGAAGTCGAACTAGTAGAAGATGAGCATTTGTGGATAAAAAAGTACATCAATTTAGTTTTTTTAGAAACTGACTGATCATTTTGCTAGATAAGATCCTTATTCCTCGGCTGGGAGCCCTTTGAAGTTGTGTTGAAATTGCAATTTGGTCCTGCAAACTGTTGGTTTCCACTGAAGTCCACTTTATGGAGAAAAATCCTTGAATGTTTTTCTTAAAAACCCTAATGTCCTTCCGAGTGAAGAAAGAAAGACATGACCATCTTGGATTACATGCGGATGAGTAAATTATCAGTAAAGTTTTATTCTGGAAGTGCACCAATTCTTTAAGAATAATACATTTTACAGAGGTTTCACTAACAAAAAGCAATATCTAACAGGTTTAGCTTAAAAATCCATATTCACAATAGAAATTTTCATAACTTAAGTTATTTATTTCCATGAGCCAAGAAACCATTTAACAATTCCATTTTAAAATGTTCTGAATTTTTTTTCTAAAAAAATAAAGAAAAAACTCTAACCTTCATGACTAAGGTGTTCTTCTCAGCCAAAACTTTGGGAAGACATTGCTCTGTATCCTCAGTAAATGTCGACTGCACTGGAAAACTGCAGGCCTGAAAATGCACAACCAGCCATCAGGATCATTTTCAAAACTACATTAATGTCATTTGCTTTAAATAAATCACACAATGAAACCTTCACATTTAAGTACCTCTGTGACATAAATCCTGAAGAGCAGCACAGTGAGATACCAGGTTAGGTACAGGAAAGTGCCACTGATCGACAGATGGTAAAGGAGGGAGAAGTCTAGAAGTCCAGTCAACGAATCCAGTGGTTGGAGAGAACTATAAAGTTACAAAAGGTATGTAAAGCTTTATGAATATTCATGAAAATAGGTGTTACAGTTCACATTAAAGGGGTCATCCGGTGCCGCATGCACTTCTACAAGCTGTTTGAACTGTGAAAAGTGAAATTTAAGACTTTTTAAGACCTTCTTAATACCACCTTATATGAAATTTAAGACCTAAACCTGTAATGGAAATACACATTATATTACATGCATATCTGTAATATTTAATGTGTTTAATGTAAAAAGTAAACAATTTCATGGCTGTCATAAATTATATTTATTACTACGATATACAGTTGTAAGGTTTACAAGTTAGTGATTATCAAAAATATGATTAAGATGTCCTTGAAGAGAAATATCGCTAGCTAGCTAACGTTAGCATAAACACATTATGATGGTGTTTAGCTGTCAGCATTTAAATGTACAACTATGCAGATAGGGAGAGTACGGGATTGCCAGGCTCCGCATTTAAATTATTTAGCTATTTAAAATATGTTGTTAAATAAAATGAAACTGAATGTTCATACCGCTTACATTGTTTATAATGTTGCAATTATATTTTTTCTCAGTTTCTGATAAGAACGAGGCAGTAGATGAGTCTCACGAGTGTCCACCTAATATATAGCACATATAAAATGAGCTTCAGCGGAAGTTTACGAGCTGGCTTATCTTTATGCGGAAGTTCTAAAGAACGCTCCGTGCATAAGGTCAATTGTTCCCTCAGTGTGTTTCTTTAGAGTTTCTTTATATGTGCTGTTACGTTCATTTGTATTAAAGTATGTCACAAATAGACCAGAAATATACACTATCCATTATCAATTGCTGTTTGCGTTGAATGTATTAAAATAGGAATCTTTCTTGCCTTTCGATGCTTCGCTGGTTATTTGTCACTTCAGTTTTAATCAGGCTGTTTGTTCGGTCGGGCAAGAAAAAAACATTTTGAAAGTATCTGGAAGGCTGGTGGTCAGCTAGCTCAACCTATATTTATTATTATTATTGAGACTGTTATATACAGAAGAAAAAGCTTGTTTGACCTGTATTCTGCTCCTGCGATTCTGTCTGAAGACGCAGTAACTACCGCAGGATGAGAAAAAAATAAATAAATCTTCAGTCCGTTAGACACTGCGGTCATTCCAGTCGTGTCTTGAAAACACGGTCACGCCAGCCGCACTTTTTTTGCATGCGTGTCTAATTGCGCACTTACTGTATGGGTGCTGGGAGCGGTCAAAATGGATGTAAAGACGCTGTTAGAAGGGTGTTTTCTTTATGCTTTACCAGATATTTTCCATCAGGACCTAAATTAAGTAATGAAGGCTGAAGATATTTTAGGGGAAATGTGACCAAAACTATTTAAGACCTATCGAGAACACCTAACTGAATTTAAGACTTTTTAAGGCCTTATATTAGGAAAACGTTATTTAAGACTTTTTAAGGATCCGCGGATACCCTGTACACAACCACCCTAGAATGACAAAGATCCGCCCAGTAGTTTTCTTTTAATTTAGTAAAATAATTTGCCCCTTCTCATTTCGAGCCATTCTCAGATGCCTGTCGTTGTGGTGTAACACCGACAGAGTCCGCTCCCAAGACAGATGATAGACAGTAGTGTTTTAGTATAGACCCGCCCCGAGTCAGAAGTAAACTGTCAGCCATTGTTTCGACGCTGGAGCAAATTTACAAACTGTGTACGTTTTCGTAAAACTACATTAAGCTTAGCTTTGTAACACTAGATGGTTTTAAACGGTGTCTGTTAATGATTATGAAGTCATGTACAGTTATTTTAAATCGTTTTGGATCAGTTATAACTGCATTAAGAATGGTAACTTTAAAGCAATACATGCAAAACAGTGTTTACAGCTCACAACTGCATACAAGTAAAGACCATAACACTCACATTTATGTATTTCAATATTAGGACGGGGTAAGTTATGTTAATCGATCACTTATTTGCTCTTGTTCAGTCAGCTATACCTCAGTAAACACATTGCGTTCGTATCTCTCTCAGTACGCTATCCTGCCAGTACATACAAAGATATATCAAAGTGACATTAAGTTTACTAACCATTCAGAAACACCTTGATTAAGCCGTAATTGCCGAACTTCTTCGCAGGTGTCATCTTGTTCCGGCTCCAACTCCGGTTCAAACTGATATAGTTGCACAGATGTGTTTTCAAAGCCTCGTGAAACCATTATTTCCCCAAATAAACCCTCAACTGTTGTCTAGGCAACACCCCATGTGCTATATAATGACACGCCCCACAGAACTGAGGGGCGGAGTGAGCAGAGGTTCATATAATTTAAAGGGCCAGGTACTGATATTGTTTGCTGAGAACAGAGCCATTTTTACCAGGTAAAATGAGTGTTTTTTTACACTACTATTGTAAATTTTTAATCAAAGTATATTACAAACTTTTCATTTGGACCCTTAAGCATCATATTAACTTGTGGAAAATGGGCATCGGATGACTCCTTTAAGGAAACACTCCAGTTTTGGTAAACTTAAATTTAAAAATCTAACCTGTTTATCTGTAGATTCAGTGTGCTGGAGATCCAGGTCTTAGGAACATACCCTTAGAAAGTTAAAAAACAATTAAAGAGAATCTAGCAAAAAAAAAAAGTTTATGCTTTTTAAAGGATGTACTTCTGATCATCATTGTAACTTACCAAAAAAGAAATAGAGAGCAGCAAAATTCCTGGCTGAATATAAGGACTGAATAACACTGCACTTCACCAACATTGGCAGAGAGCCCTTGAACCGTGGATATTTGTATTGCTTCACAATACAAAGGAGGAACAAAAGAGATTTGCATTGAGAAATTATTAATGAAAGCATTAATAATTCAGCTATTTCTCATTCAGTCATAATTATTTGACTAAATATTGTGCAATATACACTACCAGTTAAGAGTTAAACAGTAAGATTTATGTTTTTTAAGGCTTGGTGAGTCTCTTCTGCTCACCAAGCCTGCATTTACTTGATCCAAAGTACAGTAACAACTGTAAACAATTCAAATATTTTTTACTATTTAATATACCTGATTTCTATTTGAATATATTTTAAAATGTAATTTATTCCTGTGATTTCAAAGCTGAATTTTTAGCATCATTACTCCAGTAACATGATCCTTTAGAAATCATTCTAATATTCTGGTTTGCTGCTCAAAAAACATTTATTATTATGTTGAAAACAGCTGAGTAGAATTTCTTCAGGTTTCTTTGATGAATAGAAAGTTCAGAAGAACAGCATTTATCTAAAATAGAATCTTTTGTAACATTATAAAGGTTTTATCATCACTTTTGATCAATTTAAAGCAATTAAATTTTTTATAATTTCTTTCCCCCAAAAAAGAGATCAAATAAACAAAAATGATATGCATTCTCCAAGCTTTTAAATGGTATTTTATGAATCTTTGGATCTTTCTAGTCATCCTAGAATCCTTAAAAAAAAAAAAAGTACTTAATTGTTTTAAATATTGATAATAATAAAAAAAAACGTTTCTTGAACAGCAAATCAGCATATTAGAATGATTTCTGAAAAATCATGTGACACTGAAGATTGGAGTAATGATGCTAAAAATTTAAAATATATTCAAATAGAAATCAGTTATTTTAAATAGTAAAAATATTTTTAAAAAAATTGTACCGTTTTTGCTGTACCTTAGATCAAATAAATGCAGGCTTTTTAAGCAGAAGAGAATTCTTTAAAACAACATGAAAAATTTTAATTTTGTTAGTGTAAATTTAAATTACATGCAGCAATTGTCTTGCATGTTATGCATGTACTATCCTTAAATTTAAAAGTGTGATGATATTATATCGCTACCAGCCAACAAAAAAAAAAAAACAAAAAAAAAAAAAACACATTGGTCAAACACGGTCACATTTAGCAATTCCTCTAAATGGCTAAATACTTACTTGGATGGGCTGAAAGGACACATAGTACATATTTTGAACCACTCCCAAGAAACTATGACTGTATCCCATGAAGGCCCCAGCCAGGAGAAGAAAGAGATGATACTCATTCAGACAGGTCACTACTTCACCACTACAGGAGCAAACATAAAAATTATTATTCACATATTAGAAATTGCATTAAAGAAAAAAAGCATGTCATTAAAAAACAAACAGGCTGCATTTCATCTGAATTTAAGAGGTGCACTTGGCATATATTAAGATATAACTGACCTGAGATAAGAGATAAGATTACTCACAGAGTTAATTATAACAACCTAAATAACTGTATGAGTATCAATCTTTTTGCCTGGGTTTGAAGGAACCACAGCACCTAGAATGCAATTAATGAAACCTGATCCTCTCAGCACGTAGACCGATCAGTGTATGTGGGACAAACAGAATCAGGTCATAACATAACCCACCTCTCACTTTGCCTGCAGGGAGTTCCTAGAGTGCTGTAACGTCCACCGATGGTAACAGAAGCACACCACATTACTAACATGCCCATGGTGCAGTAGACCAAAGAATGAACACATTGTCGAGGGTGGAGCACTGTTCCCAGGAGAGCAATGCGTGAACATGGAATGGAGGGAACCACTTAAATACAAAGAGAGAAATAAATAAATAATCAGCATAACTTGTAAAGCAATGCAATAACTGCAAATGATCTAAAAGACAACCTTATTTACTCACAAGTGTAGAACTCCAGGTTGAAAAAGCCAGTGATCAGAACTACCCCACACAGCACCACAAGGGAGAAAATGGTGCTTGAGGCCGTAAGAAGACTTGTGCAATCTGAAAGCAATGTTTGAGATGCTCACTAAAGTGTAAATCACATATTAACCATATAAAGCATACAGAAAAAATATTATTGTGAAATATTACAATGTCAATTTTTTTTTAAATATACATTAAAATCTAATTTATTCCTGTGATGCAAAGCTGAATTTTCAGCATCATTACACCAGTCTTTAGTGTCACATGATCCTTCAGAAATCATTCTAATATGCTGATTTATTATCAATGCTGGTAACAGTTGTATTTATTTAACCCTTGCGCGACAAAAAAAAAAAAAGTTACACATAGGTGCAAAATGGACAAAAATGTCTATGTCCAAAAACTGTCAAAACATATGATTTATTATTTATTTTTTTCCATTTTCACTTATGTCGATTTTTTAACCAGCATCTGTTCTATCCATAGATACTAAACATTCATTTTCAGAATTGTAACCCTTTAAATGCTGGTTTGTTTGCATAATGCCACAGGTGTTTTTCTTATGAAAAAAATGAAAAATAGTAATTTCCATATACTAAATGCTAAGCAGAATTTTTTTTCTTTGCTTATTAGATTCTTGGGTGTGTCAGTGAAGAACAACAACATTAATTCTAAGGCATTTATATTTTTATGTAGTGTTAGATTTTTTTTTTTAAATGTATATGCCAAATTTGAAAAAATGGCACAATCTAGTAAAAAAAAAAAAAAAAAAAGGTAAAAATGTCAAATTTAAAGCCTTGCCGATAGAATGAATGCCTATTAGCAAATATTGCATCATTTTAGTCAAATGGCCCTGGGTTAAAATTTTGCAGTTTTAAAGGGTTTCAATGTGGACATTTTTGTCATTTTGGCTATTTGTAGCAATAGCCAAAAAATAGCGAAATTATCATTAGCATTAAGACATTAAGTAAAGATCATGTTCCATGAAAATATTTTGCAAATTTCCTACCATCAATATATCAAAACCTAATTTCTGATTAGCAATATGCATTGCTTAGAACTTCATCTGGTCAACTTCAAAGGTGATTTTCTCAATATTTTGATGTTTTTGCATCCTCAGATTCCAGATTTTTAAATAGTTGCATCTCTGCCAAATATTGCCCTATCCTAACAAACCATATATCAATGGAAAGCTTATTTATTTAAAAAAAATCGACCCTTATGACAGGTTTTGTGGTCCAGGGTCACATATGGTTAGAAAAGATTTCTATTTTGAACAAATGCTGTTCTTTGTTTACTTTTTATTCATCAAGGAATCCTGAAAAGATATCACAGGCACAACTGATCTTACTGAGCCCAAACTTTTATGCAAACACTGCATATCTATTAACAAAATTATTTCTCACTAATATTTCTTAAATCAGGCTTTTTTCTTTTTCTCATGTCCCTTGAGCTCAGAACTACTGCTTATATAAATAATGAATCCACACTCTAGTACTTCTCAGTATCAGTAACGTATTGTAATTATGCATTTTGTTAGGCACTCGTACTTGTTTCCTCACCTGAAATCCACTGGATGGGGTGAAACAGACTGAATCTACTCAAGAGCACAAAGACTGCGGTTGTCACGGGCAAGAGAAGCACTGACCATGCAATACTCGCCACCGCCCTCCATATTACAACCTGAAAATAAATGAGATGAGAATTTGATCACATTTCATACACTTTGGCTTGACAGCCTGTCTCAAAACACAATCTCTCCCACTATCTTCATAACTTCAAACGTTAAGTCTAATTGCACACAAATAACTGATATAATTAACTAACACTATCACTTTATAATAAACAGATACAAGAAAACACAAAACATGTCACTATACTGTACACGATAATGTTCTTAAGTCTCTTGAATACACTGCCGAGTAAACACTAACTTCCTAGTTGGTTAGTTACCGGTCCAATTATTAAAACACGGTTTAAATTAAACGAGTCCTTACCTTTCTTATAAACCATAAATTCTGTTTCAGCGAAAACATTTTAGCATTCTTGTTTCAGTTCAGCATCACTTGAGTAAAATCCATATCAACATGGCAAAAGTGTGGACATTACCCGCGCCACACATTCGAAGGACCTCATAAGGACCGCTGTGAGTGCGTCTGACTTACTGCCTGAGTACAATCACACTTAAAGAGATATTTCACCCCAAAGTTTAAAAATGCACTCATGGATTCCAAAACCGCATGACTTTCTTTCCTCTGTAGGACATAAAATATTATATTTTGAGTAATGTGTATTTTTATTCATACAATGGTGGTCAAATTTGTTTATCAACATTCCTCAAAATTTCAGTTCAGAAAAGTCATAACGGTTTGGAAAGACATTATGGAAAGTAAAAGCCATAAGGGTTAATTTTTGGAAAATTAAGATTTATACATTTGAAAGTTGATTAAACCAGCTTTCCATTAATGTATGTTTGTTAGGATAGGACCATATTTGGAGATACAACTATTTGAAAATCTGGAATCTGAAGGGGCAAAATAAATAAATAAATAAAAAATAGAGAAAATCGCCTTTAAAGTTGTCCAAATTAAGTTCTTAGCAATGCATATTACCGATCAAAAATAAAAAAAAAATAGATATTTTTACGGTAGGAAATGTACAAAATATCTTCATGGAACATGATCTTTACTTAATATCCTAATGATTTTGGGCATAATAGACAAATTGCTCATTTCAACCTATAGCTATAATGTATTTTGGCTTTTGCTACAAATATACCTGTGCTACTTATAACTGGTTTTGTAGTCCAGGTTCATAAATGTTAACTGAATTTACATTAAATTTACATTTTTGGTCGAACTTTTCCATTAAAAACGATAGCCCATCCAGAAATGTGAATTCGGCGCAAATTTATAGCAGCTGTAATACTATTGTGAAGCATATTATTCAACAGTAACAGTATTATTCAACAATAAAAATGAATAAATGACATTTCTATTTAATGTTAAACAGTATGTTCATTATACACAATGTTTTGTGGGCATTACAACAAACAGCAGTCTAAAAAAAACTGTAATGAGTCATGACATAAGAAATATTTACCGTGATTACTGTAACACAAAGTCCTCAATTTGGATCAGGTTGTTTCATAAACATTTAACATACTAAAAAACAAAATGTGTTATGTTAGAGCTGTCAAACGACTAATCGCGATTAATCGTATCAAAAATAAAAGTTTTTGTTTACATAATATGTGTGCGTACTGTTTTGTATATTTCCCAGCAAACAATGACCTGGCGGTCCGCCAGTGGACCGCTGGACTTATGTTAGCTGGGTTATTGTGTATAAATACACTCACATACATAATATAATTTGAAAAATATTTCCATGTATATATTTATGTTCATATAATTTATAGGCTATTATATATAAATATATTTAATATATGAAGATAACATATATCTTAAATATAATAAACATACACAGCAAGACACATATTATGTAAACTTATTTTTGGATGCGATTAATCGTTTGACAGCACTAAAAGTATTACCAACGCTGTAAGTTTAGGCATTGAGCAGCGTAATGACATAAAAATCCATAGAAAGAGACAAAAAATGTTTGGTGAAAAATTAATTGTCAGTTGTGTATTCCTTTCGCGTCATTCTGAATTAAAGCGTTTTTCTCTCGGTGAGTGCCATTTGCTAAAGTGATGTTGCGTCTTTCCAGACTGGTCCTGCTTTTATCATTCTCTCGGCGGGTTTTGGTCTCAAATGCGTTAGTGGGCAATATCTGGGTTGAACTGATGGACATCTCCGTCTGGACTCCTTTATGTACCACCGGTTTCTGTCCGGGTCTCTGCGGTATCGCGGGCAGTGACAGCTGCTCCCGCTGAGCTTTCTTATCCTCCCAGAGCTTCAGAAGACGCCGCTGGTTGTTGGTCATATCCTTCAGGTTCTGTTGCAGGGACTGGACCTGGTCCTCCAGGAGAGTCTTCGAGGTGACGGTGTTGGCCAGTTCAGATGTTAGCTCATCAATCGTCAAACTTAATTTCCCCGCTTTTTCAACAAGTGAATTGCATTCGCGCTCCTTCTCGTGCAGGTCGTTGATTATATCCTTGGTGGTTTTGCCGTTAAATTTAGGACTGGCCTCTAAGCCAATTTCAGCCCGCAGGACCTTCACTTGTTTCCGCAGCTCCTTGTTGTCCAAAGTCAATTGCTTTAGTTTCTGTTTAAGCGCTTCGGTTGATCTCATTCGAGACTCGTATTGTCTCATTTTCTCCCTCATCATATTCTCGCGGTGCACAGCATCGTCTCTTTCCTTCCGGCATTTTTCCAAAAGCTTTAAAGTTTCGTATTTGGAAACCTTCTCCACTTTCCCAGCCATTATTCATTTGAAGTCTTACAAGCAATATCGAAAAGACATGTTCCTTGATACAGGTCGTCGGGTTAAATCCTCATTAAACAGGTTTTCCATTTGCAGGTCATTGAAATAACAATGTCAGGAGATACCTGTGATCCAAAAATAAAGCCTTCTTATTTTTAATCCACTGTGTAAAGGGAAACGGTGACTTGTGAAGCTGACATTCCTCCACAAAGGTTATAGGTTTGCAAGGCGGCTTCGGTGTAACTCTAAGCTAAGGCTAGAATGACCATTAATTAGGGCACACCACACATTGGCACAGTTTCAAGTGACACAAATTTTCTATTTTGTTAATTTGGAAAATGTAGCCGAGCCATTTCATAAACCGAGCCAGCTTAAACTAAAATAATTTATCTAATTAATCTAATGACTGGGATGAATAAAGGTTAAAAGTGCACTGCTGATCCTGCTAGGAGATATACGAAACTTTGCACTGTATCAGATGCTGACATCAAGACAAGATAGATTTTATCTATGACAATAACCTTTGTTTGTGAATCTTGGTGATGCTGAGAATGAAATTCTATGATCTGCTTTAAAACCACTGGGCTATCAATATCTTCATCATCATCAATCATTGAGACGTTATAAATGGAATACGCTCAGCATATGCTCACCATTTTAGTCTGTAATCGTGTGCATGTAGTTTTAAATGGGGAGTAATGCTGCTAAATATTTATTACAATGTGACGTCTTGGAATACAGTTAATTGTTCAAGGGATTAAATCTACAAGTGTCCTGTTTTAAGAAAAGGCACAGATATAGTTACATACAAAAGTTTGGGATCAGTAAGATTTTTTAATGTTACTAAAGTCTCTTATGCTCATCAAAGTTGCATTTATTTGATAAAAAAAACGGGGGAAAAAGTAATATTATTGCAATTTAAAATAACTGTTTCCAATTTTAATTTAATTTTAAAATATAATTTATTTCTTTGATGCAAAGCAGAATTTTCTCCAGATTCAGTGTCACACGATCCTTTATAAATGATTTTAATATGCTGATTTATTATCAATGTTTGAAACAACTGTGCTGCTTATTTTTTTTTATTTTTGGAAACTGTGATACTTTTTTCAGCATGCTTCGATGAATAAGAAGTTCAAA
Source organism: Garra rufa (assembly GCF_049309525.1). Taxonomy (NCBI): domain Eukaryota; kingdom Metazoa; phylum Chordata; class Actinopteri; order Cypriniformes; family Cyprinidae; genus Garra; species Garra rufa. The sequence goes on along the minus strand of NC_133370.1, from coordinate 25,778,858 downwards.
AGAACAGCATTTATTCAGAATAGACATCTTTTCTAACAATATAGAAAACTGTCACTTGTTTATCAATTTAACAAATCCTTGCTAAAAAAAGAAAGAAATGAATGACCCAAACAGTAGTGTATATTGTCTTAATGCTGTTCTTTCTAACGTTTTTTCATCAAAGAATCCTGAAAAAAGTATCACAGCTTACAAAAAAATAAAAAAAATAAAATAAAAAAAAAGTTAAGCAGCACAACCATTTCCAACATCGATGATAATCAGCATATTATAATGATTCCTGAAGGATCATGTGACACTGAAGACTGCAGTAATGATGCTGAAAATTCAGCTTTGGACCACAGGAATAAATTCTATTTTAAAGTATATTAAAATAGAAAACCACTATTTTAAATTGCAATAATATTTAACAATTTTTTTGTACTTTTAATAAAAAAGCAGCCTTGATGAGCAGAAAAGACTTCTTTTAAAAAACATTTAAAATCATACTAATCCCAAACTTGTGTTAAAAAAAAATTAATAATAATAAAAAACATCAGTGGCCACTAAAGAGAACTTCAGTAAAACTTAAATATGTAATCAGTTTCTGTGTTTGTGCAAATCAACTCATATTTTATTTTTTCCATCCCTTTTTTAGCTGGCTCTGTAGTTTTTTAAAGTGTTAAAACATTTTAAGTACATGTACATGTTCCAAAGTGGTAGAAACAGGAGAGTGACCCTTTGAAACCCATCTCAAGCTCAATTATCACATAAATATTTAACCCACAGCTACACCATATATACATGTCCTCTATTTTGTAACAGTAACATGTGTCTGAGCCTCCCATCAGGAAACATCAAACATGTTGTAGATGATTATCTCGATGTTTCACTGCTCACCAACAAACATAAACATACCAAAACGAAGGTTTGACCTTCTCAGACTAGATGAAGATAAAGAAATCCAGACAGCCCACAATCTCATTATCAAGATACCCGATTCTCTCTAATAAGGCAAGAGGAGCTGCTGCAATTACAGAAGAATAACAGTCTCTCGACGAGCACAGATTATGTACAGGAAGTCTCGTCTCATGTTAACATCTCGTCAAATGCAAATGTCTTATTTTCCCATCAGCAGCTACAATCAGCTGACACTTGGCTCTAAAAGTGCTGGCATTTATATGCCATTTCATCATTATTAAAACAGTTCAGCAGTCAAAGCACATGAGAGAGTGCCACCTCACTGAAGTCCTGTATTCACCTGAGGCTGTAATTCAGTTTGCGTTTATGGATGAATTGTTGTTGATCGCTTTTAATGGCTGAGTGTGATCCGTCTCATATGTACTGAAGAAAAAAGCCTGAAAAAAGAGAGAGGGCACAAATCTTTCAGACTCTGACAGCACTTTTGTTTCCTAAACACTACATTCCCTAATTAAATGAATGTAATTGATGGCACATGATAGCCGATGGTTCTCCTCACAAACTGGAATGTTTCCAACCCAGTCATTGACTATTGCTAGTGTTTCCATGAACACACCCTCCACTGGGGAAATACATTTGACACCAACCTCTTTGATCCTTTAACGCTGCAAGAAGCAGTGCCTAACTGTTATAAAATTTCTAGCATTTTAACAACAGACGCAGTTAACTCAAAGTTGCATTTGCTTGTATAGTTTGTAAGCGACTGTCAAAAGTTTACACACACTTTGCAGAATTTGCAAAATGTTAATTATTTTTCCAAAACAAGAGAGATCATACTAAATGGATGGTATTGTTTATTTAGTTCAAAGATTTACATATACTTGATTCTTAATACTGTGTTGCTACCTGAAAGATCCACAGCTGTTATTTGTTTAGTGATAGTTGTTCATGAGTCCCTTGTTTGTCCTGAACAGTTAAACTGCCCACTGCTCTTCACAAAAAAATCTTCAGGTCCAACAAATTCTTTGGTTTTTCAGCATTTTTGTGTATTTGAACCCTTTCCAAAAATGACTGTATCCATCTTTTCACACTAAGGACAACTGAGGGACTCCTATGCAACTATTTCAGAAGGGTCAAATGCTCACTGATGCTCTAGAAGGAAAAAAAACGATGCATTAAGAGCCAGGGGTGAAAACTTTTGAACAGAATGAAGATGTGTTTTTTTTTTCATTTAGTACTGCCCTTCAGAAACTACAGAAGCTACCTACATGTTTTCCAGAAGACAAAATAAGTTTAAATTTAAAGATCTTTAAATTTAATAAGTTTTCACCCCCGGGTTTTAATGCATTGTGTTTTTTTCTGGAGCATCGGTGAGTGTTTAAACCTTCTGTAATAGTTGCCTCAGTTGTCCTCAGAGTGAAAAGATGGATCTCAGAATCATACAGTCATTGTTGGAATGGATTCAAATACACAAAAATGCTGCAAAACCAAAGAATCTGTGGGACCTGAAGTATTTTTCTGAAGAAAGCAGGCATTTTAACTGTTCAAGACAAACAAGGGACTCATGAACAACTATGACTAAACAAAAAACACAGCTGTGGATCATTTTGATAACAACACAGTATTAAGAATCAAGTGTATGTAAACTTTTGAACAGGGTAATTTTTATAAATTGAACTATTATTTTTCTTTTGTGGACTATATGTAAACATCTTTTAGGCTGGTACTAAATAAAAAAATAACATGCATTTTGTATAATATTTCTTAGTTTGGTAAAATAATTAACATTTTGCATATTCTGCTAACTGTTCACCTCAACTGTACATCAAATATGGACTGATACAGAGTAATTCATTCAGTAATATAAACAGTAACAAATACGGACCAATATATTGTGCATCAGGGTCGGAAATTAACAAGGGCTTGAGGTCGAAATGCCCCTACACTATTAAACCATGTATTACCACTGCCATTATTGAGATGAAATGTGAAAATTAATAAAATAAAATAAAAAGTCCAAAATGATAATCTACAAAAATGATTTTTGTCATAATATTGCAGCCATATGAGCTCCTGTTTTCACATGTATAACTGAGATTACTGTTATTGACAGTAGTTTAAAATATTGATTAAAGTAATTGTAATCAATAATTAATAAGTTTTCAGAATCAGAATCAGAATCAGAATCAGAATGAGCTTTATTGCCAGGTATGTTTGCACATACTAGGAATTTGTTTTTGTGACAGAGCTCCACAGTGCTACAGAAAGACAGTGACAAGACGATACATATTATAAAAAGAACAATATAGAGGTATACAAGACAGACAATGTGCAAAAATAGCAAAGACATTTGAATGGAGTAAGTATGTGCTTTAAATAAATAACGGAAAAAAGAATAAAGAATGTACATTAAAGACAACATAGTATGGCGGAATTAATAATAAGGTGATTATAAAAATTGCCTCACGAATGTAAATATTAATTCTGGGGGGAAAACTTAATTTCTGACCCTGTTGTACATTCTGAATATGTATTGTTTATTCTGTTCGTAACAGAAAATGTGAATCAAATTCATTTCTAATGTAAAAAATTCTTAAAAACATACCTTGCAACCAATTGCAAGTAGGGCGTGAAGAATCACGATGGTACATATGATTGCAATGGTAATCCTTGGTTTATCGTCCCTGATGGCTGGCCAGAATGTCAACACAAGCACTGATCCTGATAGACACAAAGCTACCACGATAGAGCACCACCTCAAGCCTTCACTTGGTATTATCCACAAAATCTGTTTTTCATACAAATGCAAACAAACAAGTAAATAAACTGTATCTGCAAAATAATAATAGAGATAATGCTTGGAAAAAAAAACTATTATTGGTAATTATGCACAGATTAATGCACATCATATTAGTGCATATAATATGACTCACCACAGCAGGGATGTAGATGGAGAGCGAGTAACCATAGACACAGAGTATCTGCATAAAGGAGTAGGACACCAGGCATGTGATCTTCGTATTTCGCCAAGTGAGAAAACCCCACAGAGCTAAAGGCACTAACCATGCATAGCTGAATATTGCTGTGGCTGCCATAGTTACTGGAAAACAAGCAAGAGAACAAGTATCACCTTAAGATGAGGCCAGAGGGTCTATTTTATTTGGGTCGTTTAGAGTCATTGTTTTTTGTGGTATTAATAGCATAACACCATAATCGTATTCAAAAACGCATTTTAAATTAATTGTGACGGTAAAGACATCTATGTTACAAAAGATTTAGATTTCAAATTAATTCTATTCATCGATAATCAGATCAGTAAGATCTGTTTCCACAAAAATATTAAGCAGTACAACTGAACATATAACATTTCTTCACTTCTGTAAAAAACAAATAAACAAAAAATAATATAGATAGATAGATAGCAACAAATCTCTAACCTTTTCTGAAGTCTGGCACATACTTGAACTGTGGCTGACCGTAGTTCTCAAGAAAACTGGACATGTTTCCACTAATAGCGATGACGAAAACAAGAGTTGCACAGATCCAGAAAGGTCCTACAAAAACAACATATTCATATCAACCTTTTAAAAAACTTGTTTATGCTCTAAACAATTGTAGTTTAATGCAGCTTACCATAAAGGTCCGGGTTACTTCGTAAATATACCTCAACAAAGTTTTTCCCGGGCCAAGGCAGAATAGAACCAACTATTCTGTTCTTTACCTATAAATTAACAAAAAGACGTTATTTCTTGTCTTGTCTTGTCTTGTCTTGTCTTGTCTTGTCTTGTCTTGTCTTGTCTTGACAGCATACTGTTTTATCTTTTCAAGCAATTCACAAAACAATCATTCATGTGCATGAGTAGTACTAGATTTAAATAAACCCCTAAAAACGTCTTTTTGAAATAAACAATGAATGCTTATTAACTCTGAAATGTTACTGTTACTGTACTGTGCTGAATTTTACAGTAAAGATGGCTGACCTGATGACTGTCCACGTCGAATAACGTTTGGTAGTACTCAAACGTCCAGAAGGGTGGACTCTTTTTTTCACTGGACAGAAGCTGTTTGACAAAGAAACGTGTTTTGAATCAGTGCTCCTTTTGAAAAATGGTGATCCTGGACCACAAAACCAGTCTTAAGTAGCATGTGTATATTTGTAGCAATAGTCAAAATTACATAGTATGGGTCAAAAATATAGATTTTTCTTTTATGCCAAAAATCATTAGGATATTAAGTAAAGATCATGTTCCATGAAGATATTTAGTCAATTTTCTACCATAAAAATATCAAAACTTACATTTTGATTAGTAATATGCATTGCTGAGAACTTAATTTGAACAACTTTAAAGGTGATTTTCTCAATATTTAGATTTTTTGCAGCCTCAGATTCTAGATTTTCAAATTTGTATCTCGGCCAAATGTTGTCCTATCCTAACAAACCATACATCAATGGCTTAAAAAAGCTTATTTATTCAGATTTCAACTTTAAAAAATTGACCCTTATGACTGGTTTTGTGGTCCACGGTCACAAAACAATCTCAGATTATTGCGATTGTATCCCACTGACCTCAGTTTTGTCATCGTTATCCTCTTCTTCAAAAGAAATTCCAGTGGCCTTTCGTTGTTTTCTAGATTTAATGGGGTCATCGATGGTCACTGTTGTGGCACCTTGATTATTTTCTGTGAATCCTGGGTCATCTTCAAATTCTAGCACAATATAGAGAATATGTTTTCCAAGAGAATTAAGCAGATTCCATGACCTTTTTTATTATCAAAAGGAACTGTTTTTAAATAGTATGATTTTCTTATGACTGTTACAGAAGAAGTTGTTCAATTTGAAGGGACTCACCTTGAAATTGCAGACGAAAATCAGTATTAGCCATCACAGATCTATGTGCTCTGTGAACAAGGTATTAATAGAAGTCAGATAAGCTAAAAAGCTTTAGTTAATGCTATTTATGTGTTATAGTTCACCCCAAAAATGAAAATCAATAATCCGCTCTTATGCTGTTTCAAATCTGTTTGACTTTCTGTGGAACATTATATATTAGATAGAATGTGAGGGAATGACAGATTCAGTCCTTCAGATTCACTGCATCTTCTTCCCATACAATGAATGTGAAAAATGACTGAGGCTGTCAGTCTTCCCAACATCTTCTTTTCAGTTTCATGGAAGAAAGTATTAGTTGAGTATGTACATTACTGACAAAAGTTAAGCTTTAGGGTGAACTATCATTTTAAGCATTAAGTTGGCTAACCTACCACTGTAACTGAAGTGTCTGATCACATGTATAGCAGGACTGACGCTCTACAACCTGTTGACATTCAGACGTATGCGGATATTATACATCAAACACAAAAACGCAGTTAAAACCTAACAAATTGTATTGTTTTAAAAAATACGCAGTCTCTCAGATGATTTTACATCACATTGTATAGCAAAACAGGACCTTTAATGTTTTCGTCGTGTTTATCAACTCACCAGCAAAGGCTTCTTGAATGTTTCAGGATTTTAAACTTTGTTTTGAAGGTGCGAAAATGGAAACGCGGAAATAAGCAATGATAGTGATGCGTAGCAAAATAAAAGTCTTATTTTGTCTATAAACCAAGTCTTCAGCCCTTTAAATATTTTTTTAACCTGGTGTTTCTCACCTTGTGGTTCAAATATATGTGTGTATTGAATGTAAATATTTTTTTACTTAAGAAATACGAAAGTAACTAATATGGTGAAATAGAAATATGGAGGAAAAACGGGTCATAGGATACAGCATAGGTAAAAGTTATTTTTAAAATGTTTTAAAACCATGTAGTTATCTGCGAAGTGTACGCGCGTTTAAATACATTTTAGTGTAAAGATTTCAGTAAAGACTTTTATTTTGGAATATCGGTGAAACTCGCCATAGTGGAGAGATGTTACTTCAAGAGCCCGTCGTTTTTAAATCATTCTCCATTTTACAAACTTCTCGCTATTTCCGTCAATATACTCTTGATTTTAAAACGACAACCGAATATTTTGGACTCTAGAGCTGGTAAGGATGTATGTAAGTGAGGACTGTGGAGCTGTGTATGTCAGGGAGAAAGGAGAACTGCGGTATGTCAGCGCAGACAGGAATGATGCTCCGCAGCACAGACTTTTCACCAGAGACTTCTCCTTTCAACTCTGCATTGACACTTTACCATCTGCGAGCCACACAAAGAGAAGAGACCACTTCATATTCACCTACAACAAAGAGGGAAGTCTGCGGTACACGGTGAAGTCCTTATTTGACATATCTTTACAGTTCATAGCTGATCATATTGAGCATGTGGACTCACTGGTCGGTTTTCCTGAGCAAATGGCTGATAAGTTGTTCTCGGCCGCTGAGGAGAGACACAAATTCACCGAGCCTCATACTGCACCCAGAGCACTGCAGGTCTTCTGTGAGGCCTATGGAGAACTAGTGCTGAGATCCCTGTGTTTGAGAAACAGGTGAGACACAACCTTATATTAGCAGACGTTCAAACTGCCTTTATACTAGAGGTCGACCGATATTGGTTTTTACCGATACCGATAGCTAGGTTGGAACATACTGGCCGATACCGATTAATTAACCGATAGTTTTTGAAAATGGATAGTGAACGGCAACTAAAATAGTGCTCTACTATTTAAAAAAAATACTAAACCATACTTTGTAAATAAAAAAAAAATATTAATATTAATTATATATTGATCATTAAAGTTATTTCATAGTTCATTAATGTTAACAAAATAAACTTCAAAATGTAACAATATTACAGTAAATGTTGAAATTAACAGACTCTAACAAGGAACAACACTTCTATTCTACAGCTTTCATCAATCTTAGTTGATGTTAATGGGCTCATTTTAAAGGGGTGTGGATCTTTACATTTTAACAATATGTAAAATTGCAGGTTTTATGCCTTTTGTTTATATTTGGAATCTCTGTATGTCAGTAGGCCTACTGCCATCTTAAAATTAAAATTCAATTTAATTACGATTTTCAATATCAACTAAATATAACCATGCGTCACATTCTCAGTTTTCAATATTACTGCACATGGCTACATTTTCATTTACATTTTATATCAAATAGATTTTTCCATTATATAAGCAGGCTACTTTTTTAAACAATTACTTATTTAAAATAAGTGTTCTTTTTTCTTTATCATTTGATTATTACTGATGAGATCGTAGACAGTAGCTCCTTTAACAGGCTGCATTAAAACGAATGCACAGATCTATTTCGATTTATCAAATGTTTTGTCCTGCTCTAAAAACATAACTGACAGTGTGTACTGTACATCAGTTTCGTATTAAAGTATTCGATAATGCAAGTGCATTTAATCGCATCCGCAATCGAGCTTTTTAGGACAAACAAACCCAAAGCACAAGTGAAAGTCTGTCGACTCAAAAATGAAGGCACATGTAAAAGTAAAAAACTGCGGTTGAAAGTTCACACTGTCAAACAATGCACATGTAGCTCACAGTGCAAATCCTGTGCAATGAAGCCCGCCGCGTCTCTAGCGCGCGCACATGCCATATGCGGGGAAAACACAAGCTCATTGAAGAGAGGTATGCGATGCATCGGAGAATCCTTTTTTTTTTACCCACCCTTAATGAAACCGGACAAAAGTGCAGCGCTGCGTTAACGGATAACTTCCGGTATCAAACACACACAGGACACGTTGTGTAGTTCAAGCAGAAATCTAAAACAGTTTATTTAATCACCAAACGGGCAAATGTTTACTTCAAGAATGATAAAAAAGCGGCAAAGGTTAGATTAAAGAACAGATCAAACGGAAAGAGAAAGTGCGATCTATATCGTTAATTGCAGCCATTTCAGAAACAATTTATTTTCTGTTATACATTTCTGTTTAAATATTATTTGTTTTGTTTCAGTTTAATATGTTAGTTACGAAAGAAGTTTGTGTAATTTGTAAATGTCATAAAGGACGTGGTATGAATTGGACGGCAATACGCCGGGAGAATTTGAGAGGGTCGGACACAATTTTTGACCACTTCATACGTTTTTATTTGTGGAAAATCCCTTCTTAAACGAATTTCGTTTTGTATAATTTTTATCTTAATTTTTAATAGATATTTTTGTTGATCAGTTATTAAAATAAAATAAGAACAGGAAAATGGCATTGTAAAATATAGTGCGTAACTACCATGCTTCCGCTGCCTGACGAAAAGGCTAAAACATAAATTATAGCTTTATATGAAGCATACAGACATTATTAGAGCTACAGAAATAAAAAAAATATTTAGCTTAAATGCACAATACTCAATCTTCCAGCCCAGGGTCAAGTCTTTATGGACATTAACAATGATTTGGGACAGATCTGTAATGTAAAACTATGGCGCTGTGACTCGGCAGGATTCTGTCGGCTGAATGAACACAGTTTGCTTTCTCACATCAAGTCTTTAAATCTGCAACTTTGCTGGCTAAAAATATCACCAGCTGGATATAAATCAATACAAATTTATGGTAACAATTCTGACATTAAACATTGGTCTGGGGCTTAACCTCTCATACTCTAGCGGAGCGGAGCGTGAGCCTCTTCAGCAAAGAACGCAACCCGGAAAAACTATCGGCAAGGATTTTTGCCGATAACCGATAGGTCGGCCAATCAACTATCGGTGCCGATTAATCGGCAAAACTGATACATCGGTCGACCTCTACTTTATACCCGGTATAATTTAGTAACTAGAGCACTTACATCAGTGTTTTTGCTTTGTCAGGTACCTTTTGATATCTGAAAGGTTGGAGGAAATCAGACAGTTTCAGGGTCTGGAGTGCCTGGACCTTTATGGATGTAGATTAGGTGACAACCATGAGATTTTTAAATACATAACCTCTGAAGCCCTGGCTAGGTATGGACACATAATTCTGTATTTTTAAAAAAAGTACATAAATAAAATGAGCCTTTTAGATGATTTATTGAGTGTACAATTTGTTTTGCATTGATAAAAAGCGAAGTCACTTTCTTTTTTCTCCCCATATTTCCCTTTTTCTCTGTAGACTTGTGAAGCTTTTCATAGATGCAAACTGCCTTTCTGATGCAGGTCTGCAGAGACTGACTGCACCAGTGAGGGTGATGAAGAAAGGTCTAGAAAACCTGCAGGTTTTAGGACTCTCTGGTAAGTTTATGGATTTGTATAGTCAGCTAAACTACTGTTTGAAAGTTTTGAGTTAAGTATATATTTATTTTTCAGAAAGGATGCATTAAAATGATAGATACAAGACATTTGATTAATATTAAGCAGCGCATGGTAATATACACTCTTGTCCTTTTATTTATTTCTTAACAGAGAATCCCATCACTGAGAAAGGTCTCGGATATTTAACCTGCTTTAAAACGCTACAGAAACTGGACATATCTGGAACAAATGTGATGGTAACACAATTAAAAAGATATCAATGAATATCAATAACTTTGTATAGCCTGCTATAGTTTTTTTCTCTTTCAGGTGAATATGTCTTTGAAAGGATTCTTTAGAAAAAAGATGAGATTGGTCTTATCAGAAACATCTTTGAAGGAGTTTGGACACTGTGATTGTAAAACAGAAGGCTGGGCTGAACAGGTAACATATATGGTTTTAGTTGCTGTTGTAAAGGTTTTGTACTGAATAAAATTCTTTCACTATTCCATTTTTATTTAGGTAATAAACCAATGGGAAATAACAGCTTCAGAAGTACCAAAGAAAGACTACAAACCAAGAACAAATGCTCTCCGTTTCTGTGAGTTTATTCATTTTATCTACTTTATCACAAAACATCATGCAGTCAAACCAAAATTTATTCAGACACCTTCAACATTTCTCACATCATCACAGTTTATTTCGTTATAGTTTAGAAAATGAAAATAAAATATGACAAGAACTCAAGAGTGTGTCAGAACAAATTCATCTTGATAATGTCAGATAACTTTGATAGAAAGGTATGTAATGGATTTCAATCTACCAAAAAAATCTTTACACAACGATCAATACTTTGTTGACCAATTACCAAGCAATGCTTAATTTTGTTCAGTCTGTGGGGTAAAAAGGTTGCATTAGCAATTAAAGAAAAAACTCTTAAGCAAAACATGGTCAGGCCAAAGTGTTTGAATAATTTTTGGTCCCAAATTTTTTATCAGTTTTACTGGTTGTCCACTGTATGAACAAATTTTGGGTATAATATATTACAGTTTACTTTATTTTGCTATCCTCACTTACATAAATGAACTATAGTGTCTTGTCCCACTAGTAAAAAAACATCAAAAATTACATCTGGTGTCTGAATAATTTTTGGTTTGACTGTATTACTATTTTTTTATAGTTGTAATTGTTAAAATAATCTAAATTTTCATTATTTATTTTAATTTTGTTGTTTAGATGGAAGAGAAAAGTTCGTCCAAGAGACATTAAACTCCTTGTCTGGGACTAGTGACGCCACAAAGGAAGACAAAGTTATGCCGATTCACTTTTATAGGGTTGATCTCTGCGGCACGACTTCAACAGCAGAGCACAACACACATTCATCAACAGTGGCAGCTGTACAGAAGGGCAAGAAGAGGAGACTATCAACAAAGGAAGAGCAAAGTTCAGCTCCTCTGTCAAAGCGCCAGTCTCTGTCAACTCTGTCTGCAGAGGACTTGGATCTGTTAAATAGTTATTGAGCGGACACAAACATGTGACATCTTCGCAGTGCATTCCTCTGTGAGGAACGTGATACTGAAAATGCTTTTAGTTTGGATTCTTCATAATTAAAAACAGCTTATTTTTTCATTTTTGTACTCTAGTCTATTGTTTCCAACAAATGCACTGGCAAACATGCCAGTTTTATTTATCATTAAATAATTCACTTCAGGCTGGATCAGATGAAGAAAGAATGACACTTAAAGGAGAAGTTCACCTCCTGATAATTACTCACCCCCATGTTATCCAAGATGTTCATGTCTTTCCTTAATCAGTTAAAAAGTAATTAAGGTTTTTGAGGAAAACATTCCAGAGTTCAGTGGGTTGAAGGTCCAAATCGCAGTTTCAGTGCAGCTTCAAAGGGCTCTACACGATCCCAGACGAGGAATAAGGGTCTTATCTAGCGAAACAACTAAAAAAAAAAAAAAAACTATATACTTTATAACCACAAATGCTCTTCTTGCACTAGTTCTGTGATTCACATGCGTGTTCGCACATTGCGTAATTACGATGAAAGAGCCACACTTGATTAGTTCTTCATTTGTGTACTTTGTCTCAAAAAGTGAAAATTTCCATCTCATTTTCTCCAACTTGAGAATCATTCAACAGTTTAACATTTTTTTTACTTTCTTCGCAACCCATTTGGGCACCATTGAAGTCCACTATATGGTAAAATCCTGTAATGTTTTCCTTAAAAACCTTAATTTCTTTTTTTTTAACTAAAGAAAGAAAGACATGAACATCTTGGATGACATAGGGGTGAGTAAACTATCAGGAAAATTTTATTCTGAAAGTGAACTAATCCTTTAATGCAAACACAACATACTTAGGCAGAAATGCATGCCTCAGTGCTAGAAAATGTCTGACAAATGAGAACAATATGTGTTCTAAAATTGGCTCAAAAGATCAAACATGATCCTCTGACTGGATGGACAACTCGAATGTAATTTATGCTTTTGAATTTTGGCAGCTAGCAGTGACTCATTCAAATTGCAAATTGGAGTAAAAATTTGGGCAAATGTCATGAAGTGTTCCTGCCCTGTTATAAAACAGGACAAATGGTAGTGCAAACAGATGTCAGTGATATTAGTACATAAAAAGTGACACCAGACATCCCATAATTCAATGTTTCCCAATGTTTTTTTTGCCTCAAGTTCACCCACAGACCCATTAGTAAGGCTCAAACACCCCTTTAGCAACACAAAACCAAAGATGTATACCAAAGACTAATAGTTAATTATATCAATAACTGTTGTAACTAAAATAACATTACTTCTGAAATGCAAGTCAATTAAAATAACTTATTTATTGTTAGTTAATCAATGATTAACAATTTTAACATTAATAAAGCAGTATTTAAATCACTGTTTCTGTCCAGAGAAAATTAATACATCTTACTCTCCTTTTCTGTTTCACATTTCTAACTCTCTCCGTTTGAAAAGTTATACTATTCCTTATTCATTTAACTGTCATTAGGGCTGCCAACTTTTGAGTTCACCTTGAAGTGAGTATTCCCCGACCCACCTCCCTGTAAGAACATTTTGTACATTTTACAGTTAAATTCATCTATCTGGTGCACTTTGAGAGTTCAAAATTAAGAGCTCAAATGCAGGTTCAGATTGCAAACTAAACAAAGAAGAAAGCTACAGTGAATTGACTTGTTCTTGACGATTAAAGGGGACTCAATCCCCTTTTTAGTTGTGATATGGTGTCTCAGTCTGAATTACACTCACACTAGTATATTTAGAAAATCTAAATATAGTTTGTAAAATATTATTATCCTTGATAAGCACTAAAAAGGTGTCACTTCAGTTCACCGCAGTCTCACAAAATTCCTTTATAATAAATGAACCGCTTATTTACAGTGAGAGAACTGGCAAGTGTACAGGGGGAAAATCCAGCATTTAGAGGTGAGTGAATTCACACTAACCTGAACGCAATGGCCAATCACAGGATTTCAGTATCAACAGATATGTCTGTGATTGGCTATATTGATCAGCGCTACGGGCGCCGCTCGCAATTTTGGGCCCTATGACAAAATATGAAGTTGGGCCCCCCCTACCACACCAAAGCAGATCTCTGGGGGCCCCTAAAGGGCGTGGGCCCTTAGAATTGTCCTAACTCCCCATCCCCCCCCCCCTGCTCTGCACATTTTGCATGTCTCCCTTATTTAACTCACCTGATTGAAATCATCAACTTGTTAATTCAGTTTGTGGATCTCTCTCCTAATGAGCTGATGATCTCAATCACGTGTGTAAATATGGGAGGTATGCAAAATGTGCAGAGCAGGGGTCCCACAGGGCCAGGATTGAAAACCACTGATAAAGACGTACTTTTTTAACGTTCGGGATCGGGAAGTACGTTCAAAATTGAAAATGTAGTACCTACTGAAGCAGTATGCGATTTCGAACGCAGCTTTTGTCTTTGTGCCATTTCCAGAGCGCAAACACAAATTCACACTGGAGCTTTTACCAAATCTGTTTTGCAAAAATCTTATTATTACAGTTTTAACTGAGGGTGCTTTTGACTGCGTGAGAAATGGATGTGTGTCTGGGCGGAGCCAGACGATGTAAACATTCGGGGCTTAGCCCAAACCTTAGGGGGGTCCGGGGGCATGCTCCCCCGTGTAGATTTTTTCCCAATTACGTCAGCTAAATGCACTATTTTTCAGGCTGTTTGAGATAATAGAATGCCTAAAAATCTATACACTATCTGGGAAAATGATGATAGTTAGGGTACTCAGTAAAAAAACAAAAACAAACAAAAAAATTCACCCAGTAGAGCCTACAAGAGGAAATAAAACAAAGTTGAAGTTATTTTAAACAAGTAATAAAAACTCAGTGAGTGTTTTAGCGCAATTTTCTCACGTCATGGGATCACAACACTAAGAGATAGTAAATGTTTTCCTGGATTTTTTTTGTGCGTTCCCGAGATTAGACCTTCCTTAACATAATGCCGAAAACCCGAAGTCTCTAGGTGGTCTGGTTGAGGAGTAGATAGAAGTGCAAGATTGGTGCGCACAGACAGAACAGAAATCATGAGTTAACAATCGCAATTTTGTCCGGTGGAAAATTGCGCTAAAAACCTAAAAGATTGAGAGGGTGCTCGCTGCAGAGCCATATGGGAGGAGCTGCAGCTCCAGCTCCCCCTTGCTGGAGGTAATGGGTGGAGATAGACACCTAACCACACCCTAACCCTACCCCTACCCTATCCCTAACCTTAACTCCACCCATTTGTTCACTCAGAGGTGGAGCTGGACATCAAGAGAGGTGGAGCTGGAGGCCATTTGGCTCTGCAGTGAGCAGTACTTGGAAAGATTCGGGGCTTTTGACAAAACATTCGGGGCTTAAGCCCAATTAGCCACCCCCCGCTCCGCCCCTAAATTCATGAGAAAAGTATCGATTGCGTGAGAGTTGGCAGTATTTAATTGGGTAAATACTTTTTCAACATTCACCCTCACGAATGTAAAAAAAAAAAAAAAAAAAAAAAAGCCCTCGGAAATCAGTTCCAGGAGCAAATATTGCCCCTTAATGGAAAAGTTCATTTCTGACCCTGCAACAGACAAAATATCATCTTTATCTAGAAGGGAAAAACAAGGACAGAAAACTTTTTAGTAGGTTTGTTTATTAACAATATCAAGATGACAAATCTGAGAACTTGCAAAATTTCTTCATTTACAATGCCAATATTATTGATTTTATGACTCTCTCTATGGCAGTTCAAAAAATGTTCACCCACTGCAGCAGAGATATCTCGTACTAAAGCATAAATCAAAATGTTATGGTTTCATTTGTGCAACACACGTTGTACCTCAAATCACAAGCTGTTATTGATCACACCAAGAACACTCAAAAACAAATAAGGGAAGCGAAAAGACTTCATCTCTACAAATGGGCAGTAAACAGTAAAACTGAGATCCTACAGAGCTTTCATTCTGACAGGTAATGCCTTTAAAGTGCCAAAATATTAACAGAATATATTCCCCACAGTCCACGCTTCTCAAAATTTAAAAAGGAGAAACTAGAAACCCATAGTCAAAGCAATTATCACAACTTTGAAAGAGAAAACCCAAAATATCTATTCATTTCTTTGGATGTTAGACTGTTTAGATGTTAGACTGATCCAGATTGACTTTTGACGGAAGGGGTCCGGCTTCCTGCTCCTCCACCCCTGGAGATCTGATGATCACCAAAGAGGACTGCAGATACGGAGTCAATTTCTGCTCCTTCACGTACTCCATATCCCCATATATGCTTAGCTTCTGTTAAAAGGAGGAGAACATGTGGATGAGTTAGTTAAACATAACCAACTAACTAATAATTGGCTAAAAAACATGAAGTTGAGTGAATGTGAAGTGCTTTACCTCAGCAGGGACATACTGGTCAACAGCAGTGGACACCGTGGCACAACAAATCCAGATCAGAACCAAGACAGACAGAACCAGAGTAGTGGTTAGGATCCAGCCAGGCAGCCACGGGTTCCTACAAATACAAAAGATCACGTTGCTTCATATTCAACAAGGTCAACAGACCACAACAAATCATTAGAGATCAAGATGCGACCAACCTTGAGAGACAGCTGAAGAGGTTGTAATCGTCCTCAGAGTTGCTTCTATCGATGAACATGTCTCTGTCTCTCTCCTGCATGAAGCTTCTTGGATAGTCTTTATAAACAGGGCCTTTCATTTCCTGATCTACAACTATTAAACAAACACAAGGAGATCTTGAAACTACTGTGAAAAGTGACACGGTTGAGTCAGCTTTGCTGGCCAATCATGACTGTTATAACATATTTACAGACTTCATAAAATCAAATCTTAAAACTAAAGTCATTTCTGTTCCACTAGCAGCAGCAAAACACAACTTTCTGAAAATGAAAGATACTCCTGGTGTAAAAAACTGGTCAATTAGTTAAGCAAATGCTATTATATTGGTCTGCCACAAGAAGTAGACTCTTTGATGGTGCTAATAGTGTTGCATATATTACATGCTCACATTTAAAGTCATCATGAAATAAAAATCGGAGTCTATTTGCACTAGGTGCCTTGTTGGCAGAGGCTATTTACACTAACTCTGCCCACTACTGTGTAGATGTCCTAGGCAAAAGTACAAAAGACGCTTTATAAATAACAGGCTCCGTGGTGTAGGTAGTAAAATGCATAGTAATGACTTTTGAGACTATGGAACTGAGTTCGAATCTGACTTTTGCTAAACTTGTAGGTCCAGTTTCACAAACAGGGCTTAGACTAAGCCAGGATTAGGCCATAATTTAATTAAGACATTTAAGTAATTTTTAGAAACGTGCTTAGAAAAAAACATTACTGATGTGCATTTTGAGATAAAACAAAGGCACTGACACATTTTAAGATCGGTCAATGGAAGTTTCTTTCAGTTAAAACAGCTCAGACCTACATTTTAGTCTAGGACTAGGCTTAAGCCTTGTCTGTGAAACCGGGGGATAATGTACACTACCAGTCAAAAGTTTTTGATCAGTAAGATTTTTAATGTTTTTTTATACAAGTCTCTTCTGCTCACCAAGCCTGCATTTATTTGATTCAAAGTATAGCAAAAACAGTTAAATTCTGAAATTCTTTTACCATTTAAAATTACTGTTTTCTATTCGAATGCATTTTAAATGTAATTTATTCCTGTGATTTCAAAGCTGAATTTTTAGCTTCATTTCCCCAGTCACATGATCCATCAGAAATCATACTAATATTTTGATCTGCTGCTCAAAAACCATTTATAATTATTATGTTTAAAACAGCTGAATAGATTTTTTTTCCCGGTTTTTGGTAAATATAAAAGAGGAACAGAAGAACAGCATTTATTTTAATAAAAAATGTTTTGTAACATTATAAATGTTTTATCACTTTTGATCAATTTAAATCATCCTCGCTAAATACATTTCCCAATGTGAACTTTGTGTTAACATTATACACTACTTCTAGTTTTTAATCGTGTGACACTGAAGACTAGAGAAATGATGCTAAAAATTTAGCTTTGATCACGGGAATAAATTACATTTTAAAATATATTTAAATAGAAATCAGTTATTTGAATAGTGAATTTTTTTAAATATTTTACTGTTTCTGCTGTGAATAAAACATCTAACTATTATTCACACTTTTTGCACAGAAAATACCAGCTAAAAAACAGATAAAACCAGCCCAAGTTGGTTGAAGCCTGAAGTAGCTGGTTTTAGCTGGTCCAGATAAAGAAGTGGTCAAAACCCCTCTACAACCAGTCCGCTGACCAGATATGACCAGCTAAAACCAGTCAACCAGCTTAGGCCGGTTTTAGCCATTTAATAGAATTTACCGCTATTTGCATTTAGTGTAAATTGCATATAATTAAGAAAATACTATTTTCACTTAGTTTAATAGCTATCTATTAAATAAAAATGCAAATAAAAAATAGTGGTTTTTTTAGCTTATAATTTTTAAACAAGATGCCTTAACTGGGTCTTCCTGTGAAATGACAAACTTCTTTCTGTGACATACATCGTAATTTCATTGACCTAAATCCCAACCCATCCCTACAATCAACCTTAATTTTGCATATAAGTACATCCTTTCAACAATTGACCAGACTAATTCCTTGCTCTACATTTTTCTTGTTTGAAAAATGTCACTTAGGTGTACAACACAATGCAGAAGATCTGCTGCTACTTCCATTATGTTGTGACTTTAAAATATGATATTTTGATTACTAAAGTCTAAAGACATGTTGAACAGTCATTGGAAGACAGACACTTTCTAAATCTTGCTAAAAAAAGAGTTCACTTCCAGAATACAAATTTCCTGAGAATTTACTCACCCCCGTCGTTTTTTTTTTTTTTTTTAAACAACCAAAATGTCAACTTTTTAACCACAAATGCACTAGTCTGACCATGCTGGAAAGATTACACGTGATGTAGGTGGAGTAACCAACCCAGTGTTTACAAATCAAACGTCCAAAATAAGTTTAATACCATTTTACAAAAATGATAAAATGATGTGACAATTTTAAAGCCTATCTTTTTAAACTGAACTACAAACAAAAAACTAAAAATTTTTTTTAGAACATGACAGATCATTTCACTAAATAAGACCCTTATTGCTCATCTGCAATCATGTACAGCCCTTTGAAGCTGCAATTTTGGACCTTTAATCCATTGGCCACCATAGAAGTCCACCATACGGAGAAAATTCCTGGAACGTTTACCTCAAAAAAATGTGATTTCTTTGCGACTAAAGAAAGATAGACATGAACATCTTGGACGACATAGGGGTGAGTAAATTGTCACAATTTTTTTGTTTCAGCAAGTGAACTTCTTTAATAATTATAGAGGAAAATATTATGTGTGTGTGTGAAGTGCTCACAAGTGCTCTGTGACTCCTCAGTCTCGTCTCTCTGGAATTCAAACTGAGGGAAAAACTGAACTTGCGGCTCAGACTAGAAATAAGAGAAAGACAAAAACTGGATCAATGGCACTTAGAAATAAGCTTGACTGCTTACTTTGTACCAGAGGTACCCAAAAAGCTAACACGATTGAGGGCTTTGGCCTAAAAGTAAAAGTGGAGGCATTATGTGCAACTAAATTAATTTATATTCACTAAACGTCAATTCAAAAGTTAAATAAAAACATCTTAAAATGTAAATTAGAAATTAAGATATGCCTAAATGGTATGCCTTATAGACCCAGAATCTCTTTATAAATATATTACATGAATAAAAAGGGTTTATCACAAGATTACCTGGAAAATGACCACTTTGCCATCATCCGCCTGGAGGTAAAATGTCCAGGATGAGGTGATGAAGCTGTGAGCTTGGCTCATCATGTCTTCCCAGAAACCCCTCACCAAAGTCAGCGGGTACAGGAGATGGATTCTGGGCATCATCGTCAACAACTTCCCACCAAAACAAATGAACACACATACAGCGAGCACTGGTGAAATTCATGTAGAATTGATGACTGAAAGATGTAAACATGCAAAGCAATTATTCAAATGTTCTTCA
This sequence comes from Garra rufa, assembly GCF_049309525.1. Taxonomy (NCBI): domain Eukaryota; kingdom Metazoa; phylum Chordata; class Actinopteri; order Cypriniformes; family Cyprinidae; genus Garra; species Garra rufa. The sequence continues at coordinate 25,759,277 of NC_133370.1, read as the reverse complement.
CACCTGCTCCATTCTTTGTTCTGCAAATGGCTGTTGACTCTGGCATCCTAGATTGCAGGCGTACTGCTCATCTGACTGGGTGTAGGCTTCACGACAGGCTGCAGGAAGTCAAACACAAACAACCGGTTGCATAACAAACACAGAGATAGGCGAATGCAGGAAGGATTCAGACAGACGGTACTTGATAATAAAATTACCTGACTCGCATTCAGCTTTGGTATCGTTGAGGTCTTTGCTGTCACCCACAAACTGACAGATGGAGAACAGACGACACCCTCTCTGACAGGCGTACAGCGCCTCCTCCTATCACAAAAACAAATAGGCCAAATAAAGAAACGCGGCAAATTTCGCTTTCCTCATTGTTTTTGTTTTAACTCTACAATTCACAAAGTCATATAACATAACCTAACGACTGTCTACAAGTCTCAATAGCGTTTCTTAGTTAGTAAACCAATCCAAACAGGTAGTATGTCTCGTACTCACCCGTGGATAAGTGTGCAAACTGTAAGTCATCTGACATGTTTTATGGCAAGACACCGTGTTTCCCAGAACACCGTCGAAGACGTCGGAAGATGCATATGTGCTCGTAAGTATGCAGCAGAAACTCATCAAAATCCCGCAGGACTTTATTGCACTCATTTTGGTGAACTACCAAACATCGACCGAACGACTCTTCCTTGTTTGTGTACTTGCGGAAATGTCGTGAGATTGACGTATACGCACTATACTGCGCATGCGCCGTGAAGAGATTGTCATCAAAGACTATGGTGTCATACTAAGGTAAGTGGAAACGGTTGTTTTTTTATTTTGAATAAAAAACGAAAATATTAAGAAAACCTTTAGAGTTGTCTAAACCAAAAATTACGTTGATATATTTACGGTAGCAAATTTACAAAATATCTTCATGGAACATGATCTTTACTTAATATCCTAGTGATTTTTGGCATAAAAAACGATTTTGACCCATACAATGTATTTCTGCCTATTGCTACAAATATACCCGTGTTACCTAGGACTGGTTTTGTGGTCCAGGGTCACATATACATCTAGTATTACAGTACTACAGTGAATAATAATAATAAAAAACATACTAAATGCATAAATACAAATATTTTCCACATTTCTATATGAAACATTTTTTACATTTTAAGATGCCCCAAGGATGATCATATTTTGGATCCCATGGCATTTAAAAAACTTTTAAAAATAAGTTTGCTATTTTATAACACACAAACTAAGCCATTTCAGAGAGTAGTCACATAAATTGTGTCTTTATTGAAAAGCAAACATCTATACAACTGAAACTTACACTAATTTAATTTAAGTCAGTTTCAAGGGATCTAAAAACGATGACAAAAAGCAAAAAAAAATAAAAATAAGACAATAGTTTTCAGGTTGATGGATGATTGCCCCAACCACTGCAGTTATTCTCTTATCGGACACTTTGAACATCAAAGGAAGCTCCTAAATGACATTATAAAACACTCTATAGATGACCCTTGAACACTGTTCTTGTGCCATTGTGAGTGAGCTTCAAAAGGACGGGTGAAAGAGGGAATGTCCTTCATACTGATTTACAGGACAAATTTGAGGCACGAAAGACAACCCAGGCATCATTTCATAATGGCCAGAAGTCTCAGTGTTTGCTTTTTTTGGATTTCTTGTGAGAGCGGTGAGGCGATCGTGACCGAGATCTGGATTTCTTTGAAGATTTTTTGGGTGTTCTTGATCTGGACCTGCGCGACCTCTTAGGCGTTCTTGGGGGTGAAGGGGACCTAAAATCATTTAAAAATGAGATAGATCATTAATTTTCACTTCCATAAACACTCCTAAAAGAAACTGACAAGAAAATACGAGCCACAAGATTAAGCGATGACTGTTAATTTACCTTTTAGATGACCTGCGGTTACTATCTCTTGGAGAGTCTTTATAAGACGATCGAGAGCTGTCTTTTGTATAGGACCTATCGGAGCGCTCCGATCGCGGGGAGGGTGACCTGCCTCGCCTACTGCTGCTACTTCGGGTGGGACTGGGGGAGGGACTATGCCTCCGTTTTCTGGGGAGAAAATAAAATTGTTTCAAGACAGCCAAACAAAGATGTATTCCATTTCTTAAATTGTGACTGTGGACCACAAACCTGTTGAAATTGAGATAAATACATGATCTGAAAACGGAATAAATAAGCTTTTCATTTAACTATGGTTTTTAGGATAGGTACAAAGAAATCTTTGAAAATCAAATATTTGAAAATCTGGAACCTGAGGGTGCAAAAAACCTAAATACTGAGTAAAACACATTTAAATTGTCCAAATGAAGCACTTAGCACTATATATAAAACGGTAGAAATTTACAAGATTTTATAAATTTAGAATTTACAAAATACCTTTATGGAACATAATATTTCCTTAATATCCTAATGATTTTGGCATAAAAGAAAAATCGATAATTTTGACCCATACAATAAATTGTTGGCTATTGTTACAAATATAGCCATGCTAAAACTGATTTTGTTGTCCAGGGTCACATTTGTGAAGAAATGTTGAGGTGTCTTACTTTTCTTTTCTGCCTGGTGTGGAGTCATCTTTGTCCTTCTCTTTGTGGGACACATCGGATTTATCTTTGTCTTTTCTTTCCTTTTCTTTCTCTTTGTCTTTCTCTGTCTCTTTCTCCTTCTCCTAAAAATTTTCCAAAAAGAAAAAGTTATTTTCAAACAAAACTGTAACACTAAAGAAATACCAAAAACTACAACAAAAAGAAGCCACATACTAACCCGCTGTAATAATTTGTCCCGGTAAAGCTCTACTTGTTCTTGAATACTCTGTCCAGATTTTTTGGGTCGCTTTCCAGATTCAAGCTCATCTTGAAACTTCATGACTTTAAGCTACAACACAGACACAGAAAATGTATTAAGATCTCTAAACAGCTTTCAAACGTGAAGAAGTACCTTTAGCATTTAGGTATACCTCGATTTCTCGTAGTTTGGCACGTTTCTCCTCACTCATCTCAGAAAACTTGGCAGACTTTGAATCATATTCTTCTCTTACAGGATTACTGTAGGACTGCTGGTCTGCAGCGCTGGAGCTCCTCAGTGAGTCTTTACTATCAGTTTCACGTTTTGAACTATGACAAGAATGTGAAAATGAGATCAAAACATGACAAATGAATTTCCTGCTGCAAAAGCCAACAATTTGCCCCTTTTTTACAATATGTAATATAAGTCTCAGGTGTCCTCAGAATGTGTCTGAAGTTTCAGTTCAAAATACCCCACAGATTTTTTATTATTTCAATTGATAGAACAGTTTGCATGCTCTGCTCTAACGTTTACTGTGGTGTTAGAACTGGTACACTGTTGTCGCTTGCAAAAAACAAAATAGTGGCTTCATGGCTTTGCAAAGAAAAGCTTACTAAGAAGAAAATACTGGGTTGTCCTTTTTTACATTTTCTGGGTTCGTAAATGCACTGGGGCCCAATTATATCACTTAAACATGGAAAAAGTAAAATTTTTACGATATGTACCTTGTTTTACTTTTCTCAGACTCATCTGGCAGATCAAAGATTTCCCATTTTGATGTGGTTACAGCTAAAAACAAAAAAAAATTAAGAAAAATCATGATGTGATTTCAAAATTCTCAAAACTTTATAATGCATATACCAGAAGGAAACTAAGCTTTAAATGCCATAAATGTCATCTACTCTAACCTTGAGCCTGCAAAGCAGCACCATCCACTTCCTCCCATTTTGACGGGGCTACCTTAAAGCCTGGTTTTTGATCCACTGGAAAAAAGCCATTAAAAACATTTATTTTAGAAAATCTGCCACAACATTCTGCAATTGCAACTGTAAAATACATTCTTTTTGATCTTTAAATACAGTGATTTGTTATAGGCCTAATTCAACCAAAAATGAAAATTGCCCCATGATTTACTTACCCTCAAGGCATCCTGGGCATATATGACTTTCTTCTTTCAGACAAATTTAAATATGGATATTTTTCTTATATAATCGCATTGATTTGCTTCAGAAGGCCTTTATTAACCCCCTGGAGCTGTATAGAGTACTTATGATGGATGGATGCCCTTTTTTGGACTTCAAAATCTCAACACCCATTTACTGCCATTATAAAGCATAGCATGTCTTATGGGTGAGTTAGTCAAGGGGTCATTTTCATTTTTTGGTGAACTATCCCTTTAAGATTACCAAATAAGTTACAAAGTGTATGAAAGTTAAATAATAAAAAAAAAAATAATAACGTCAGCATTCTTACAAGGAATACCATCCAGATCATCGTCTGTTCCTTTGATGGGCATTCCATCCAGGTCATCAAGTGGTGCCCCATCAATAGGTGCACCATCTATGGGCATGCCATCAACATCATCCAAAGGAGCACCATCCAGCTCCTCCTCCACAATAGGAGCGCCATCAATATCCTCAGACCTTTCTGGTGGCTAAATGACAATGCAATAAACATCCAATCAGTCTCAACTCAAACCTGACGTCTGAATATCTATGAATCATAACTCAACCAGTCTTTCTCTACGAAGCTAACCTCTGGCAAAGGTTCTGGAGCCTCCTTTTCAGCATCAAGACTGACGAGTCCCAAGAAGATGTTCTGAAGTTTAATCAGGAAGGGATCGGGATACACTGCCCAGTCTTCCCATGCACGGAAACAGGACATTACCCGTTGCTGTGAGGACCAAAATTAAAAAACATAAATTCCAGTCTTTTTAGAAAACCACTGTTTCAAAAAAAAAAAAGATGGCATACCTTGAAATTTTCTGATTGTAAATGGCCCTGTATTGTCTTGTAAGTAGCATTTAGGTCAGAAAATATCTGGCAGAGTTTTGTTTCAAAGCTGTAAAAGAAATGCAAAACACATTAAACAAACAAACAAGAATTTACACCTTGATTGTGCACTCGAAAACTGTAAGACTTACAATTTTCTGTAATAGGAGGCATTAGCAACTTTTGCAGATGAGTTATACAGCACATCCGACACCAGATATAACCTTGCAATCTGAGGGAGAGCAGAAATGCACATGTAAACAGAAGTGACAAGACACATGCAAGATACTTTGTGAATAAAAATTCTGCTGTGTAAGAGTGACCTTCTTTGGCAGAGGTGTTTTAAGTATGGATAGGGACTCAGCGATGCATTCCACAATCTCTTCAGCCGCGTCAGCATGCGTGAGGCAGAAAAACATGCCATCTGCTATGTCGCTCTTCCTCGGCGTGAGACCCCGGAGTAACTCCTCCAATTTATCCCTCTCGCTGCAGAAGAGGAGAATATAAAGTACACATAATCAACAATTTTGCCTATAGCCAAAAGCCTAGCGGCTCCATACTAGAAGAACTGAATATCTGCATAAGCTCCAGATTTTGATATGTAAACATACTCGTCTTTCAAGGAGCCCTTTTTGATGATTTCTTCATCGTCGTCATCATCACGCTCCTCGTCTTCAGGAGTGCCATGTAAATACGGGTTAAGAGGTGGCGGTCGCCATATAGAGCCATTTTTAAACATTCTGAAGTCTTCCGTTTTCCATTTGGTTGGAGATTCGCCCTGTGAGTGGAGATTTTTTACATTTTACATCTGAACATGTTTCTGATAGAAGAATAGAAATAAATAAGGCTAACCTGTAATATGGTGTATAACTTCCACCGGTAATAAACATGAGCAGGACTTTGATTTTCAAATAAAAACCTGTTGAATTCAAACCAAAAGCAAATGTAAATGACCTAAACCATTTGTCAGAACCTTAAAATGAAATTCTGCCATTACTTACTCACCCTCATTTTGTTCCAAACCCATAAGATCTTCATTTATGCTCGGAACACAAATTGAGATATTTTTTTATAAAATCTGAGAGCTTTCTGACCCTGCACGGACAGCAACACAACTGACACATTCAAGGCCCAGAAAGGTAGTAAGGACATTGTTAAAATAGTCCATGTGACATCAGTGGTTCATCCATAATTTTATGAAGCTACGAGAATACTTTATGAGCAAAGAAAACAAATATAACTTTATTTAATTTTATTCTATTTTAATGATGTCCTTAACTACCTTTCTAAGCCTCGAATGTGTCAGTTGTGTTGCTGTCTATGCAGGGTCAGAATACTCTCGGATTTCATAAAAAATACCTTAATTTGTGTCACAAAGATGAACGAAGGTCTGACAGGTTTGGAACGACTTGAGGGTGAGTAATGACAGAATTTTATTTTTTTGGGTAAACTATCCCTTTAAGATGCATTTTGAATTTAAAGGATTTGAGTTAAAAGAAAGATTAAAATGCACTCACCTGTAGAGCGGATTGTTGATCTCTCTGTTCATGATCATGGCTTCAAACATTGGACCCTCACGCACCACAAACTCGATCATTCGATGGATGAGAGAGAGCAAATTCCTACGAGAAAAACACAGTTAAAGCGAAACAGATTCAGCGCCATCACCAGCCACACCTAAACAACTGCTACTGCTACAATATGACATCTGATGAAATGCAACATCCTTGCACTTACTATCCATGAGTCAATAAACATATTTGAGCTTTTAAGATTTAAAACTGACTGGCAGTGTGACAGCTGTAACAATCAAAACATAAATCCTCTCTACATTTATATCTGACTCTCAGCCATAGCATTCTGCCCTCGTAACTTATAATCGTAACTTAGACGTGCTACTGAGAGGCTAAATGTGAGGCCGAGTGATAGTGATCTGTCTTGCTTTTTGACAACAGACAAGTGTGGATGGAGAGGGACAAAATCATGTAAGCACTTCTAGAGTCAGTTAAGGGATAGGGACAACAATTGGCTTCCTGGCTGGCTCGTGAAGTGGCCGATAAAATCAACAGATGATGTTTTTCAAATGTACTGAAACACAAATCACAAGTATTGGAGCCGATCATACCAATGTCAGGCAATCATTCTGTATACTTTCCCCAATCCATCCTGTGACGCTTTTCTGGTCCCTCGCTGCTGCAGACAGTTCAACTTGTGCTGCTCACCAAGGCCAATGTCAAAGGTCACTGAGACTATGGGGATTGGGTGTCGCTTTTGTGCCCTGCTACTGGGGGCAGTTAAAGTGAGCAATAGCCAGAGGGCTGGTTTTGTAAAACTGACACTAGGGTGAATGTGTTTTGTGCAGCATTTTAGTTGATAAATTAGTAGTGTAATGAATGTAGTCTGATAAAATCGGAACAATTCCCTCAAAAACACCCAAACTGGCGAAACGATCTGTCAAGCATGCTGTAACACTGACGTATAGAATAATTCTGTCCACAAGAAGGAACCTAAACACACCAGACAGCATTAAATCATAATGTACACTACACCAAGTTAGGGGTTGGTAAGATGTTTTTAAAAGAAGTCTCTTATGCTCCAAGCCTGCATTTATTTGCTTGTGGCAAAAATGCCACCAAAATGAACAAAAATTAAATAAATTCATTACAAATGGGCCAAAAAAAAAAAAATGCCATGTACAATTAAACCATACTTTGCGGTTGTCACAATTAAAATGAAATGTGAAAATGTGTAAATTTGGGGAATCTAGATTCACTCAGACTGCATCAGATGGCTTTTATACACTGCTTTATGCAATGTTGAGGCTTATAACTAATCGCTTAGATTAGTGACAACACAGTGCAAAATATTATTTCATAGCTTCAGTGATTATAATGGGAGTTTTTGCATAACTAGTGCTAGGGCAGACTAATGTCATGGACTGACATGTACGCTATGAAGCCAGAATGAGACGTGCCCAAAACAAAACAAAAATGTTTTATATTGTTTTCTATATCGATAATATTACAATATAAAGAGAAATAATCTACAATAATAACTGTTGTCATAATATTGCAGCCCTATGAGATCCTGTTTTTTTACATTTATAATTTAGATCCAACTTTAAACAGTGCAATTACAAAAATTGCCCTGACAAATGTAAAAAATGCCCCTGGAAATCAATTCCAGAGGGCAAATATTAGCCCCTTAAATGGAAAAGTTAATTTCTGACCCTGGTAAAAACAGTGACAAATCACTACAATTTAAAATAACTTTTCTGTTTTAATTTATTTTAAAATGTAATTTATCCCTGTGATGGCAAAACTGACATTTCAGCAGCCATTACTCCAGTCTTCAGTGTCACGTGATCCTCAGCAGTGCTGAGGAAATTTACTTTTAAAAGTAATGAATTACAAGATTGCGTTACTCCATATGAAAAGTAATCACGTTAGGTACTTTTTTGTGAAAAGTAATGCATTACATTACTTTTCCATTAGTCAAAGTGCCAAAAGTGAAATTAATAAGCCTCAGTCTGAAGGAAGTGCCTCTGGTCTGCATCTCACTCCCAATTTCTCTCAACATGGGACAGAAGAGGTGTCAGTGAATAAATGTAAAAACAAAGTAACCTGCGTTATTTATTAAAAAAAAAAAAGGTATCTCAGATATTTCCTTGCAAATTTAAAAGTAATGCGTTAGTTACTTGAAAAAAGTAATCTGATTACATAACTTGCATTACTAGTAATGCTTCAGTGATATTATAAAATGCTGATTTGCTACTCAAGAAACATTGCTTATTATTATCAATGTTGAAAACAGTTGGGCTGGCATATATTTTTGTGGAAAATCTGATATATTATAGCATTTAAGACATTTCCTCGAAAGAGAAATCTTTGCAGCTTGCCTTTACTGTCATTTTTGGTCAATTTAATGAATCCCTGCTGAATACTGATGATGTTATTTGAATATTAAGTTCTTAAGAACTTAACAACCCCAAACTTTTGAATGGTAGTGTACAGTCGTGGCCAAAAGTTTTGAGAATGACACAAATATTAGTTTTCACAAAGTTTGCTGCTCAACTGCTTTTAGATCGTTGTTTCAGTTGTTTCTGTGATGTACTGAAATATAATTACAAGCACTTCATACGTTTCAAAGGCTTTTATCGACAATTACATGACATTTATGCAAAGAGTCAGTATTTGCAGTGTTGGCCCTTCTTTTTTAGGACCTCTGCAATTCGACTGGGCATGCTCTCAATCAACTTCTGGGCCAAATCCTGACTGATAGCAACCCATTCTTTCATAATCACTTCTTGAAGTTTGTCAGAATTAGTGGGTTTTTGTTTGTCCACCTGCCTCTTGAGGACTGACCACAAATTCTCAATGGGATTAAGATCAGGGGATTTTCCAGGCCATGGACCCAAAATTTCAACGTTTTGGTCCCTGAGCCACTTAGTTATCACTTTTGCCTTATGGCACGGTGCTCCATCGTGCTGGAAAATGTATTGTTCTTCACCAAACTGTTGATGGATTGTTGGAAGAAGTTGCTGTTGGAGGGTGTTTTGGAACCATTCTTTATTCATGGCTGTGTTTTTGGGCAAAATTGTGAGTGAGCCCACTCCCTTGGATGAGAAGCAACCCCACACATGAATGGTCTCAGGATGCTTTAAGGTTGGCATGACACAGGACTGATGGTAGCGCTCACCGTTTCTTCTCCGGACAAGCCTTTTTCCAGATGCCCCAAACAATCGGAAAGAGGCTTCATCGGAGAATATGACTTTGCCCCAGTCCTCAGCAGTCCACTCGCCATACTTTTTGCAGAAGATCAATCTGTCCCTGATGTTTTTTTTGGAGAGAAGTGGCTTCTTTGCTGCCCTTCTTGACACCAGGCCATCTTCCAAAAGTCTTGGCCTCACTGTCCGTGCAGATGCGCTCACACCTGCCTGCTGCCATTCCTGAGCAAGCTCTGCACTGGTGGCACTCCGATCCCGCAGCTGAATCCTCTTCAGGAGACGATCCTGGCACTTACTGGACTTTCTTGGATGCCCTGAAGCCTTCTTAACAATGCAGTGGAAAGCTTTTTTTGGGATTAAGTTAATTTTCATGGCAAAGGAGGACTATGCCATTTATCTGATCACTCTTCATAACATTCTGGAGTATATGCAAATTGCTATTATAAAAACTTAAGCAGCAACTGTTCTAATTTCCAATATTTATGTAATTCTCAAAACTTTTGGCCACGAATGTATGTCAACAAAAACGATAGAAATAACAGAACTCTCTCTACTAATATGAACTTCACTATCTGAGCAGTATGATGCAAACCCTTTATAGAGAAACGCAATGCATGTGTGTGTCTTGTATTGTTAGTAGCTGCTCCGTATTTTCATGCAAGGCCTTAACTATTGCTCAATCAAACCAGCCTCTGGTAGCATGGATATGGCCAATCTTTCAAACTACAGAGATGGGATAAGTTCTCTACATTTCATAAGAATTTGGAAAAAAAGAAAAACATGTACCTTTCTGTTGGGATAACCACTTTGACTATGGCTTGCGACAGAGTCTGGATATGAAGTCACATCAGATAATAAACATAGAATATATGTGAGTATTGTTAAAAAGAAACAGGCATAACACTAAATGCAACATATACTCCTACAACAACAAATGTGTTCTACTGTGTCAGTTTTAAAACTTTCCTAACACAGTCCTTAGAGAAAGATCATCTGCATCCATAAATATATATTTTTAAAAATCTCTTTACATTTCATTTAACAGACGCTATCAAATGTGTACAATTTCATCCTAATTTGCAGCCAAAACCTATAAAATGTCTTGTGCAATGAATAATCTAGTCTCCAAAACACTTACCGGTACAATCAGCATGGTACATATGTAATTTAGATGACTGATTTATTTAGATAAATTGCTTATTGCTAATTTATTAAAATTGCACGATTCTATTGGCAAAACATTTTTTATAAAGAAGATCAAGCCGTAAAAGGTCTGCACCTCTTTCCACACACAAATTAAATTTATATATAAATATGTAAACAAGTCATTTCTCCTAACTACTTTTATAACCATGCTAACCAAAATCAGTTTGTCCCACGTATGCCAAGTTACCTTCTCAAACTCCTCTTTGCACTTTGGAGGGGGAGGCATAGGAGCGTTGGGATTCTTCAGCCTCTCTTTGGGCTGGCCGTTGAAGGGCAGTCCAGAGGGTGGAGGCGGGAGGGTGTGCTCCATCATTGAAGGTGGAATGTATATGGGGTGAGGAGGAATTGGTACACCTTTGCCCCATCCCAGTTTCATTTCAAAATTCATTATCATTTTGCCTGAAATGAACAGCATGTGGCAAATTATTCACTGGTTTTATGAGCGATTAATATTTAAAATCTCAGAGAGCAGGACGACCAATTGCTGAAATAAAGCTAACATAAACCTATCAGATATCACTCTACTTAAACCCACTAGCATAATTTCTGCAATTCAACTTATATTTAATATTTGCTTTATTTATGTTGGTTAAAAACAATTGTAAACATGAAATTAATAAATATGGAAAAAATAATCTGTAAATTTAACAGATATGTGTGACGCCTGGACCACCCGGTCTTAAGTAGCAGAGCAATAGCCAAAAATACACTGTATGGGCCAAAATCATTAGAATATTAAATAAAGATCATGTTTCATTAAGATATTTTTTAAATTTCCTACCATAAATATATAAAAACTACATTTTTGATTAGTAATATTCATGGCTAAGAACTTCATTTGGACAACTTTAAAGGCGATTTTCTTAATATTTAGTTTTTTTGCACCCTCAGATTTCAGATTTTCATTTTAAGTTCATTTATTCAGCTTTCAGATGATGTATAAATCTCAATTAAAAAATATTTACCCTTATGACTGATTTTGTGGTACAAGGTCACATATTTTAGATAGCAACGTCTTAATTCTTTAATCTTATTACTGTATTTTTCAAAAATAAAGAAGCTAATAAACATGAATATAAAAAAATAGTAGTATAAGTGGGCCCTATAAAAATCAGTTTTATTGTTTTCCAAATTCCATTTAATTTTTTTAAATTAAACTTTTAGATTGTTTTTTCCATTTTAATTTTTTGAGACTCTGTTTTATGGTAAGATTAAATTCTATTAATCAAAAAGCTTGTCTAATTAATTGAAATCACACACAATTTAAACAAGTTTAACAAAAATGACATTGAGGCCCTATGAAATACATACTATTCCCCCCCCTCAAATTCAGTTTTATTCTTTTTTTTTTTTTTTTTTTACCAAATTCTGTGTTTTCCATTAATTTTCTGGGTTCCAGTTGAATGGTTTCATTCAATTTTAATAATCAAAAGCATCTCTAAACAACAAACTTAAAATATTATTTTAAATCTTTTTTACAGAAACACTGTGTTATATATTTACGTTTTTCTGGTAAATAAATTCTGGTAAATACTTCTTAAAAATAATGTTGTAGTACTAATTTTATTATTAGTAGTACTACTATCATTACATAAAATAATGTATTCATCACAGTTTCTTCAAATTAAACCAAACTTTTTCTAACAGGTTGTTGTGAAGACATTTACGTTTCTGTTTGTATATGATATGATGGTAGTTTTGGGTTTTCTCACAAGAAACCATAAAATGCTTATGAAGTGACTTTACGGGCAGTTCTAGAGATTATGTTTGTGTTTTCATGTACGCATGTTGATTCATTCCATGACATTTTGCACTTTACAGTAAATTCCACTTTTATGACTGGATTCCATGATCCCACACACGTTTTCTGCATCGCAGAAATCATAGGGCCCTATATAACTACAGAATTCCCACTTCCGACACGTATCATCCAAAAACAAAAATGCATGTGATAAATAAAACATTCTGAATATCGGCTGATATATTGCATTACATTAAATGAATAGATTAAATAAACAAATATATTTACCATTTAAATGTTTAAGTGCACGTTCAGCATCTCTCCTCGTCATGAAGGCTACAAAACCGCAGTTCCTTTCTCTGGCCCTTTCCTCATCAGTCCTGGGCCACATAATTTTTACACTGGCTAATGGACCATAGCGACCGAATTCCTGACAGAGCATTTCCTCATTCATCTGGAGCGTGAGAGAGTATGTTTTAGCATGGGAAACTCTGGGTTTCAGACGTCACCTAACAACAATTATCATGAAAAAGGAAATACCAATTACCTGAGGATTTATGTTACCCAAATAGAGATTTGTAGTCGTCGGATCACCAACATCATGTGAGCCAGGAGCAGAATCATCCAAGACTGAAAAGCAAAAGAACAGCTCTAAATAACATCTGACGTACTTCCATCTCTTCTTCCATGATGGGGTACATAAACAACAAAATGGTCATTGCATTACACAGTATATAAAACAAAATTACCACTGGACGGACGGTTTCTTCGTGAAGAACCATCCGCTAAAAGCAGAAGAAAAGCAGTGTGAATTTTGTTTCCTGAATTTTAAAAGCGTATACGCCGCTGCATTGCGGCAGTGGCCAAGACATGTGGAAGGGGCACAAACTTCACTGGGTCCATGAGTGAAGGTAGGGGAAACTGACTGTTTTGGTGAGCAAGAAAAAAACAACATGAATAAAGAACTTACAGGATCGCCTTCCTTCCGTTGCGGGAAGAGGCTCAAAACGACTGACTCGGCCTTTCAACCGGTGACGTTCATCGCGCTCCTCCTGTATCCTACAAAAACAAAGGTTTTATGAAATTATGAATTATGACTTGAAATGATCATTCAGGTGCTGCCTTTTTTTGATTAGGGATTTAAAGAACACTCACTGTTTCAGTTCTTCTTTGAAGAGTTCAAGGTTGCTCTTTTTCTTTTCTTTGTCTCCCTTTTTCGATGCCTATGCAATATAACAGAACAATTATGCAGGAGTTACATGACAAAACAGATGCTTTATAATAAGGTCAGATGGAAATAAATGACAAGAGACTCACATTGCGTTTATCTAATGCTAAAAACTGTGGTGGAGTTTCCAAAGGTAAAAAAGTTTTAGCCTCCATAACCCTTGATTTCGGTTTGTACAGCTTTCCTTTCTTTTCATCAGCCGCTGCTTCCTCTGTAATAGACACGTAACACAGATATCAAAACAGAGACAATTAAGAGGAATGTATAATACAAACATTTTGATCATTTAAAAGAAAAGTTCAAGAAACATCTACTCTTCAAAAGTTGGGAGTCAGTAAGAATGATTTATTTAGCAAAATGTATGTATAAAGTGCATGATGTATACACTACCAGTCAAAAGTTTTTGAACACTAAGATTTTGTATGTTTTGTGTTTAAGTCTCTTCTGCTCACCAAGTCTGCATTGATTTGAGTCAAAGTACAGCAAAAACAGTAAAGTAAAACATTTTTACTAATTAAAATAACTTTTCTATTTGAATATATTTTAAAATGTAATTTATTCCTGTGATTTCAAAACTGAATTTTTAGCATCATTACTCTAGTCACATGATCCTTCAGAAATCATTGTAATATTCTGATTTGCTGTAAAAAAACAAAAAAAAAACAAACATTTATTATTATCCTTATGTTAAAAACAGCTGAGTGGAATTTTTTCAGGTTTCTTTGATGAATACAAAGTTCAAAAGGACAGCATTTATCTAAAACGGACATCTTTTGTAATATTATATGCATTTCTCATTACTTTTGATCAATTTAAAGCATCCATGCTACATTAATTAATTTCTATAATTTCCTTCTATAAAAGGACTGAAGACTGGAGTAATGATGCTAAAAATTTAGCTTTGATCACAGGAATAAATTACATTTTAAAATACATTCAAATAAAAAAAACAATTTAAACAGCAAAAATATTTCAAAATGTTACAGTTTTTGATGTACTTTGGATCAAGTAAATGCAGGCTTGGTGAGCAGAAGAGATTTCAATTTCAAATAAATTCTGCTCTTTTAAACTTTATATTCATCAACGAATCCTGGAAAAAAATGATCACGGTTTCCCAAAATTATTACGCAGCACAACTGTTTTCAACACTGACAAAAAGAAATGTTTCTTGAGCACCAAATCAGCATATTTGAAAAATTTCTGAATGATCATGTGACACTGAAGACTTTTTAAAACATTTTTAAAATTCTTAAGGATTTATGCATTTACAGCATTTGTTTTATGGTGGAATTAAAATAACAGAAAAAAAAAACCTTTGATAAAAAAATCTTGCAACATTCACACACGATAATCCTACCTTTAGTAGCATTAGCAATCCCTCCACGTACAAAGGTCTTCACTTTTCCTTCACCTCCCTCAAAAGCAGCGAGAAATTCCTCATAGATCTCCGCAGCTGCTCTTTCATCTTCCTGTGAAATATCACAGTTTGTCTCAGATATTTATCGTAGTAAAATAATGTTGAACTTGTGCCATAAAGCGTAGACGTATGGCGAAATGAAAACAATGTGTTCTAAAATAGGCCATGCTTAATATCCTGGAATGATACTCTGACATACTTACATTTAAAAATAAAAATAAAAATAGCATAGTCCATGTCCATCATACACTACATGATTTTTGTGAATATCTTTGGACCAGCTCTGACTAGTGTTGACTCCTTCAGACTGCATATTGACGAAAAAAAAATCTGGGCATAAGTCATGTAGTGAATTCCAGTCTTCAGACCTCATCTGCTTACCTTCTTCTTGAGTTCATCCTGCTCTTTCTTACTTAGTGTTCTTTTTGCAACTGCCATCTTGCCAATACTGAAGGCCTTTAACTTACTTTCCAATATAGCCTGCATGAAAATAGGAAAAAAAAAAAATTAGTATACAAGTCAGGGACATTTTCCTCTAACAATAGAGACCTTTAGCTTCTTGGCTATGGAAACAGATGTTAATGCATTTATATACAGTCCAAAATTCATAAAAACTAAAAGCACAAAACGAAAAAACAATGACCTTATCCATATTTGGTAATGGTTTGTTTAGGTTCTCTGAATTAAAGATTCTCAATAAAGAGGTGGACTTTGCAGCAACCTATCACTGAGTACATCCAGACATATAAGCTGGAGTGTCCAATATGACACCAGAAGTATCATGATCATATATAGTATACTGTACATTTTTAGCTGTGTCTTTATTTCTGTTGGCACGTTCACGTGGCTAGTAACACTAGCAAACATGACCATGTTAGCTTGTCAAAGCAAAACCAACAAGTTATCACAATCATGCGCACACAAATGCGCAATTAATATATTTACACCACTAATAAACAAACCCCATCTCATCTCTATAGAAATATAACATCCAGAAATGAATGCAATACAGTATTATTCATAGACTATGCTCGTGTTAGCTCTATCAGCAAACAACAGACACAAACAGCTTATTTCATGTTCTGTGGTGGTGTCAAGAGTATTTCGAAACCTAATATAAAAAGATCAAATGCAGCATATATGGCTAACAGGTTATAGTCTGTTAATGTGCATTATAGAAACAAAATCTGTGCAGCCGCCGGTTGTCTAGCTAACTGCACTGCTAGCGAGTTAGCATCATTACCGAGCCGTTCAATCAACCTTTCTCGTATAACAAAGCGACACACTACTGATTCAAACTCAAATGTGTTCCGCTTTTGTAATCGTTAACAAGAAAGATTGGTTTTAATATACTGAAATAAAGTAGAAAGGTCAAAAAAATACCTTAGAGTTGGCTTTCTGCGCCCCACCTGGCGTTTTGTCCGCCATTTTGCCCGACACTGTGCAAGCGCGTGAGGCGCGTTCACTCTCCCAGATTGAACGAGCCCATTTGACGTGTATTACTGAAGACCGGTCTGAGTGAGACTGTCATGGACTTGTCATCTGAGCACAGTCTGTGTACTTGTATATGTATAGGTAGGTTATGTTAACTGTTAATGATGCACAAGACACTGGAATTTAGAATGCACTTTCTAAAGAGTTGTTTTGTTTAATGGATGGGAGGAGGAAGCTGGTTTATTGGTTTTAGATGGTCTAGCCTGACCAGATGAAAGCCTGAGAAAGCTGGGAGACCATCTAAGACTATCAAACTATATAACAACCTATTTTACAGTAGCTGCAACTGCCATGCTAATTGATTTGCAACAAGAAATGACATACAGACCGGTTTATATCACATACCTGTAGGCTACAGTTGAGTTCAAAAGTTTACATACACTTAGCATAATCTGCAAAATGTTAATTATTTAGCAAAATAAGAGGGATCATACAAAATGTATGTTATTTTTTATTTAGCACTGACCTGAATTAGATATTTCACATAAAAGAGATTACATACAGTCCACAAGAGAAAATAAGTTAAATTTATAAAAACTACCCTGTTCAAAGGTTTACACACACCTTGTTCTTAATACTTTGTTGTTACCTGAATGATCCACAGCTGTGTTTTTTTGTTTAGTGATAGCTGTTCATGAGTTCTTTTATTTGTCCTGAACAGTCAAACTGCCCTCTGTTGTTAAGAAAATCCTTCAGGTCCCACAACTTCTTTTGTTTTTCAGCATTTTTGTGTATTTGAACCCTTTCCAACTGACTGCATGATTGTGAGATTCACAATGAGGGCAGCTGAGGGACTCATATGCAACTATTACAGAAGGTTCAAAATGCTCACTGACGCTATAGAAGAAAAAACGATGCATTAAGAGCAGGGTTTGAAAATTTTTGAACAGAATGAAAACGTACATTTTTCTTATTTTGCCTAAATATCATATTTTTTTTCATTTGGTGCTGCCTTTCAGAAGCTACAGAAGATACTTACATGTTTCCCAGAAGACAAAATAAGTGCCTGATCTTCAAATTCAAAACATTTTCACCCCTGGCTCTTAATACATAGTTTTTTTCTTTTTGAAGCATTGTTGGAAATGGTTCAAATACACAAAAATGCTTCTTTAGAAAAGGATTCTTTTTTTAAAGAACAGTGGGCAGTTTACCTGTTCAGGACAAACAAGGGACTCATGAACAACTACCACTAAACAAAAAGCCTTGCTTGCTCTGTAAATGAAATGCAGCATTTGTCTTCGCCCTGGCAGTTTTCATGACATGCATTTTTTATCATTTCATATTTCTACTCATTCCATGTTTCTATATTATAATTTCAAAACCAAAGTATTACTTTCATAAATGTGTTAATATAGCAGTAATTCCAGCATAAATGTATGCCACCTCCATTCGGCTTTAAGCAGTCTATGCACCTTTTTAAAACATACACACCACTTCAAATTCAGCTTCTGTCCAAATGGTAATGCAAAAATAAACTGCTAATAGGCAGCATAAAAAGCTATTCATACTCAAAATCAGTGTATGCTGAGTTGTTTACAAATCACTTTTTATATGTATAATATTTCACAGATTAAAGCATAAGTTGCCTGTAAAACCTCCAATAAAGCTGATCATATTAGTTGACAGTGAGACAAGTTAAATGTATTCTCTGTTTAAGTTACCCAGTTTTAGTATATACCAGTACGCAGTTTAAACAGTACACTGTTTTAATATTCATGCAAAGATTTGATTTGTTTTGCAGTAGATGTCTGTTATCATGTTGTAGTTGAGGTAGCTGGCATGACATTATTTTACAACACCACTTCACAACAACCTTGAAGGAGCTTGAAACTATTTAATCTTCATAAAGCAACAATACACTGTCAAAACCACAATGAACAATAAAACAAAAAACGGTAGAATTTAATTTTTGACACATTTTCAAATTGTTTTATTATTAAACAGTTGAAAACAATAACCCTATCAGTAACCTTAAACAAATACACAAAAATAAAAAGGATAACCTTGTAATTGATCTGTTTGCACATGATAGTGATATGCAAACTAGTTTATAAAAGGAAATATGTAAAAAGAAAGTTTGCTAATGCAAACAAAGGCGACTGAAGCGCTTCTTTCTAAGTTTAGGCTAAACCTCAATTTAAAGAAACAACATTAGAATACTACTAAACAGGCAGCTTTACATTTGTTGAGGGATATGTGGCTTCGCTCTTGGCATTCACCGCGTGCCTTAATTGAAATACATTAAATCAAGGTCCACTGTGAACACGTACAGCGAGAGCCTAAAGAAAGATTCCTCTGGGCCTGATGAAAATCTGAATCATAGATTTAGGACATACATCATGACTTGATAGTCTATGCACCGCAGGTCAGACAAATCGTATTCTGCCAACAGGTGTATTTATTCAAAAGCCTTAGGCCTATTTCGATATGATTCTCATCCTGATTAAATAATGCTGAATGTTTCCTTATCCGGTGAGCCTGCTAAAGAGCCTGTGGTCTGATGGACAAAGCACACAGCCAGGGGCAGTGCTTTCAGAATGCCTGCACATCCACAGCATCAAATACAGCCTTCCATCCATGTAACCTATAAAACATCAAAATCATAACAGTTTAACCATAATGGCAACCAGGCGTATTTGACATGCAATAGCAGAATAACGTAGACATTAGACAACACACGCAAATAAATCCCCAAATATATGCCTCGTATAAGATATTAAAAGAAAAACGGATTATTAATCCAAATATCCACTAATTAGATCGTACCAGAATGCGCAGAACATTGATAAGGTTGTTATTTAATCCCGCTGCTGTCGGAAGGCAGCATCCGTGTTAATACCCCGCATCATCACTGCATCATCCCACAAGGGTGGATGAGACCGGTTTATTATCTACGTTCATTTTACGATTTAGGCGTTCATATACATACCTCTGCGAAGCCATGCAAAGCTGTTCATATCGCTGCTTAATATTAAAGCGGGCTTTCAAATAAATGAGATCCACCGACATAAATATGGAAACTGCGCCGAGCGCTACATTGCAAGGGAGGCGCGTGACGTCACCATGCAGACAGATGTTCAATCCCTGCGTCCTTGAGTTTAGCTATAGCCTATGTTAGCCAACAAATGACATGCCAAACGATTGATTGATTGATTTTAATACTGGTATGCCAACAGCTAGTAGATATGTATAAAAAAGGAATAAATAAATAAAATAAAGTAGCTAGATTCGGACATTGGGTAGCCTACATTTGAATTAGCTACATTTCGGGAAAATGACAAAGCCACATTATTATTATTATCAAATATATGTTTCATTTTATTATTTATATTTAATTTATCTTATATGTGACCCTGGACCACAAAAAAACAGTCATAACGGTCAATTTTTTTTTGCAGTTGAGATTTATACATCAACTGAATAAATAAGCTTTCCATTGATGTATGGTTTGTTAGGATAGGACAATATTTGGCCGAGGTACAGCTATTTGAAAATCTGGAGTCTGAGGGTGCAAAAAAAGAAAAAATCAAAATACTGAGAAAATCGCCTTTAAAATTGCCCAAATGAAGTTAATAGCAATGCCTATTACTAATAAAAAAAAAAAAGTTTTGAAATAATTACTGTAGGACATTTTCAAAATATTTTCATGGAACATTCATAAAAGAAAAAAAAACTGTCATTTTGACCATACAATATATTTTCGACTATTGCTACAAATATATCCATGCTACTTAAGACTGGTATGCTCCAGAGTCACATATTTTTTGTGATCGGCCCAATTTCCGATCACGTGATCAGATCGGGACATCCCTAGTTAAGAGCCCTTTGAAGCTGCATTTTGGAAGTTCAAACTCAGGGGCACCATAGAAGTCCATTATATGGAGAGAAATCCTGAAATATTTTCCTCAAAAAACAATTTCCTTACAACTGAAGAAAGAAAGACATGAAGATCTTGGATGACAAGGGGGTGAGTTTATTTTCCACAAGTTCATATGATTCTTTAGGGTCTTAATGTAAAGTCTATCATATACTTTGTTTAGAAATTCTCAATAGTAGTGTAAAAAAAAAAACCCTTTTACCTTGTCAAAATCAGCTCTGCAAAAAATCAACTCATTTTATTGCATGGTCCCTTTAAATGCAAATGAGCTCTGCTTGTCCTGCCCCTCTCTGCCTGGGATGATGAGTAGTAATGTTTACTTTAGCCGCATTTAGCCACGTTTAGCCGTGTTTAGCGGCACAACTTGCCAACAAGCACATTATTAAGAAAAGCCGTTTGCAAAGATGAATAAAAAACTCTGGTCTAAGGTAAGGCTCATGTCAATCAACTATCGTGGGAGCGGAGGAAGCTGAGAATGACCTGATTTTAAAAAGGGGATATTACTTTTAAAGATTTAAAAAAACACCACTGGGTGGATTTTTATTATTGTAGGGTGGTTGTGTACACAAACTACAAACACACATTAATGTTCAAACTACACGTAAAAGTGAGTTTTGCATCCGATGACCCTTTAAGAACTAGATTGACCAGGTCTAACAATTAACCAAGTGGTAATCAATTAATGAGACTTTATTACCAATTATGACCAGTCTTGAAGAAAAATAAATAAATTATGATGCAGTGAAATCCAGGCAGACGAGCAATGATTTTGTCACAGATTAATTTTAGAAGAAGGAAAAACAAATGTATAAAATAAAAGTGTTAAGTTAATACAATGGAAACATTAAGTGAATATGAACACTGTAATAAGTTCAAACTTAATTAGATCAATAGTATACAGTGTACAATGGTGGCCAAAATTGTGACCCTGGTCCACAAAACCAGTCCTAAGTAGCACAGATAGATTTGTAGCAATAGCCAAAAATACATATTATTAATTTTCCTTAATGCCAAAAACAAATTCCCAATAAAATATCTTGTACATTTCCTACCGTAAATATATATATAAAAAAAAAAAATTCTCATTAGTTATATGCATTGCTAAGAACTTCATTTGGACAAATTTAAAATAGATTTTTTTTTCACTCTCAGTTTCTAGATTTTCAAATAGTTGTTTCTCGGCCAAACATCTTGTACCGTCAATGACTAATTCTGAGAAACATTATTACTCAGGCAGTAGTTGAAAGATATACATTACCTAACAAAACACCAGTAAAGAAGATATTTTAAAATGTGCATTACATACACAGTTTTTGGAGAATTATTAATATGTCGAAGTCCACTGAGTAGAATTTTATCAGGTTTCTTTGATAAACAGAAAGTTAAAAAGAACAGCATTTATCTGAAAGAGAAACCTTTTGTAACATTATAAATGTCTTTATCATCACTTTTGATCAATTTAAACCCCCCTGGCTAAATAAAAGTATTAATTTCAAGTGTGCGTTTGGATATGTAGGTACATCATTATTTGTTTGTGTGTGTTTCCATATGTGCATGTGATGTAGCTTATGTTTTGTGTGACAGAGAGGGCTTCAAGTGGATATACCGACTATTGAAAGGATTTCTTTATTAATCCATAAAATTACAATTTTGTTATGTGATGGCAAGGTTTTAAATCAATGTTGATAAGGGACAGCATGTTGCTGATTACCATGATAAAACTTATTTGCTATATACTAGCTTTGACACCTAGGCCTGTTAAAAGCTATAAAAACAGATTAAAATGATACATTATGTGCGTCAGGCGAACTGTTTAGACAGTATGACAAAAACATAAAAAAATACTTTTTTGATACCTTGAAAAGTATTTTTTATTTAATTTTATTTGCAAAAGGAATAGTCACATGTGACTGCTTTCTTCCAAGAAGCATGTGCTGCATGATATCTAGCTGATTGAACGAATAAGACATGTTGCAACCATTCCCACTTTCCCCTATTGGTTTGCCAGAACAATAGTAATATATTTTTGTTGTCTATAATATAAGTTGTCTTTGACATTTTAGGCATTCTTTAATGACTTACTTTGTGTTTAACTGCTATACAGACAAAAATAATCCTAATATGCACAGCATGTGACAACATGCCCCAATATAGTGTTTAATACTTTAAGTTAGTATAGCAGTGGAAATGGACATCAAAATGAATAATTCATTTAACATTCTGGTTAACTCTCTCCTAAACAATCTGGAGGAATTACTGTAGGCTAGGCTATCTTTGTCAGGAATGTCCTCAGTTTTGAATAAGGCGTGGGTCATTTGTGTTTACGCTGATGAAAGACAAGTCATCCTACAAAGTTTTCTGGGTTAATGTTTGACGAAACTTGACCTGTACAAAGGTGAAAAAACATTAGGCGATAGTTGTCAATGGGATGTGAGGGGCTCATTCCCTGCCCCCTTTTACGTAATACCCCTGTTCAGAAAACATGACACTCGATGGACTCGAGCAGATATGAAGTCTGAAGAAGCTGACAACATCGAAGAATTAAATAATTTACCTATAGACTCTATTCGGATTGCACCGTATTTGTCAGAACTGAAACAAAAAGCAGCAATAGAAAAAAGCATTCGAGACTTGAATTTGTCGGAAACTTTTCTGATACGGTTTCTGCAGGCGAGAGACTTCGATGTGGCACTGGCACTTAAGGTTTGTAGCACTACTTAACACCCTTGAATGAACTCAACTGATATTAACTTGTAAACCAATCCGCGTGCTTTATGTAGCGATAGTGATAACGCTGATACGTGATTTGATTACCAATAATATTTACTGCAGACAGGCCCATTAACACTCACACGTCACATAGGCTAGTGTATGAGTCTAACGGGTCATTTCCGAATTATGTTAATAATTTATGCGAAAGAAAATTTATGCAAGCATGTCATCGCTTGTTTGGTTTTCATAATTGTTATTTTTACCTAGGATTTATGGTAACTGAGATCAAATATGTGATCCTGGACCACAAAACCAGTCTTAAGCAGCAGGGGTATATTTGTAGCAATAGTCAAAAATATACTGTATGGGTCAAAATGATCGATTTTTTTTATGCCAAAAATCATTAGGATATTAAGTAAAGGTAATGTTCCATTAAGATATTTTCTTAATTTCCTACCGTAAACATTTTTTGATTAATAATATGCATTGATATGAATTTAATTTGGACAACTTCAGAGGTAATTTTCTCTATATTATAATTTTTTTACACCTTCAGATTTCAGATTTTTAGTTAGTTGTATCTCGGACAGATATTGTCCTATCTTAGCAAACCATACATCAATGGAAAGCTTGTTCACTTTCAGATGATGTATAAAATCAATTAAAAAAATACCCTTATGACTGGTTTTGTGGTATCATATAGTTTAACTTTGAGGTCGTTTCAGCCATGCGTGTTAGCAATTCTATGTTGTCTAGCTGACATTGCATTCAGATATCAACCCAACCATAATCAATGCAATGAGCCATGCTCTTGTTCTTGTGTTTTTCATTCACAGCTGTTGATTAACTATCATAAATGGAGACAAGAATGTCCAGAAATAACAGCCGATCTGCGGCCATCATCCGTCATTGGACTTCTGCAAAACAATTACCATGGGGTTTTGAGAACACGAGATGATGCTGGAAGTCGAGTTCTAATCTATCGGATTGGCAAGTACATACACAATTTTTTAAGGGGACATTTTAGGATCTTCATAAAATGTCTGCAACATATTTTGGTTAAAATTCCTCAATGGTTGTGTAAAACAACACCCTTTTTACCCTCTCAACAACAGCACTCGTTTTGGTAGATATCACTTTAGACCATCTTTATTTTTTTTTTGTATATTTGGTGGCGCCATGGTACCGTCAAAAACTTAAAAGGCTCTTATGTACACTTTTACAAAACACCTCAATTGCTTACAAGACATTGTTGTCGCTGCTCCAGTGCCGATAAAATGGCGGACAGTGTACAACTCATAGATATATACGTAGATGCTTCATTAGCGTCTGTCTATGGGCCGTTATAAGCCGTCCGCCATATTGCAGCGGTCAACTTGACGTCATTCACCCATAGATCTATAGTAATCACTGAATATTTGAAATGCCACAGTCCTGCACATTCGTTGGTCTGCGAACCTATAGTATGGCGAATGACGTCAGGTTGATCTTTCCAACATGGCGGACGCATCTACGTGCTTGGAGCGGTATCTACTTATATATATCTATGGTACAACTGGCTAAGGGTGAAAATATGCTAATATGGGACAGTCTGTCAGCGGCTGTGGGTGGGGCCTAAGCAGTATGACATCATACTGCTCAGGAAATCAAAACTGCTTTATAATTGAGACTGTTTAGGTTTATGGGGGATTTAAAAAAAAAAACAGTGAATAGATTTTTATCATTGTAGGGCGGTTGTGTCCACACACTGCTAAGACACATTTATAAGCAAACACCATGTAAAAGTTAATTTTGCATCCAGTGTTCTCTTTAAAAAGTTGTTTCAGTCATTAAAACGGCGAATATCACACATTTTCAAACACTGTTTTTCAGGTCAGTGGAACCCCAAAGAATTCACAGCGTATGAGGTTTTCCGTGTGAGCCTCATAACATCAGAGTTGATTGTTCGAGAATGGGAGACTCAAAGAAATGGACTCAAAGTTATTTTTGATCTCCAAGACTGGTGCTTCGCACACGCCCTGCAGATAAATCCTTCCTTGGCGAAAAAGATATCTTCTGTACTCACAGTACGTATACACTGAAACAGTTTCACAAAAAGACATTACTTATTCAGATTTCTGGAGAAGATCTGGCTTTAACACCTCTAAATGTATCAGGAAAAACTTGCTTATCAATGTACTGTACAATTTGTTTGTATACAAAAAGTGTATACACATTTTTTTTCTTTTATAGCAAGCTTACATATTATAAAAAAACTTTGAATACAGTATTGAGTAATTGAAATGAATTCAACAAAACATCAAATCTGTTTTGCAGGACTCTTTTCCTTTGAAAGTACGTGGCATCCATTTGATAAATGAGCCCATTTTTTTCCGTCCAGTCTTTGCCATGATCCGTCCATTTCTTCCAGACAAAATCAAACAACGGGTTAGTCACATTAAAGTATATTTGACCCTGGACCACAAAACCAGTCATAAGGGTTTTAATTGATTTATACATCAAAGCTGACTAAATAAGCTTTCTATTGATATATGGTTTGTTAGGATGGGACAATATTTGGCAGAGATAAAATTGCCTTTAAAGTTGTTCAAATGAAATCCTGAGCAATATTACTAATCGAAAATTGAGTTTTGATATATTTATGGAAGGAAATTTACAAAATATCTTCATGGAACATGATCTTTACTCAATATCCTAATGATTTTTGGCATTAAAAAAAAGCTATAATTTTGACCCATACAATGTATTTTTGCCTATTGCTACAAATATAGCTACGACTTATGACTGGTTTTGTGGTCCTGGGTCACATATATGTGTGATTTTAAGAGTATTTACTATAATAACTTTAATATCTACGGTGATGCTACTAACCGTTGTGTTTTTTTGTAGGTTCAAATGCATGGCAGTTCATATGCCCAAAGTCTCTGCGATTACTTTCCGAACGCTATACTCCCTCCTGAGTATGGAGGAACTGGACCCAGCATAAATGAAGTGTGCCAAGACTGGACTGAGTACATCATGCAGTCTGAAGACTATCTCCATAGGCTCTCTCTAGACTTCGGTGGAGGAGATGCCTCTCAGTCATCTGCCTATAAGTGATTACAATGAAGGTATTTCTGACCATATTTCTGCTGGACAGGTTACACACTTCCTCTGAAATTTAGGATAATATTGCTGACTTAAAGTTCATCCAAAAATTAAAATGTACTCACCCTGAGGCCTTTCAAGATTCTCAACTGGAACAGATTTGGAGAAATCACTACAGTGAATGGGTGCCATCAGAATAAGAGTTTAAAGAGTTGATAAAAACATTACAGTAATCCACAGAGAGTCCTCTATCCATAATATTGTTTTCTTTAGTAAAAAGTCATCTAATCTGAATCAGGAGAGAAGTATACACCGATCAAGCACTGTTTATAAGCAAAAAAGTTCAAAATGGTTTCAAAGTAATTTGTCTGCAAATGGCCTGAAAGTGAGTAATTTTTCATTTTTGGGAGAAGTATTCCTTTAAATTGTAGAGCATATTATTGTAAACTTATATGCTTTACTTATATACTTATACCTTTTTCATATTGCACATGAATTAATGGCGCAGCTTTTTAAATTGTCTGCTTATTAGCTCTCCTGATATTCCAAACTGGAAAAAAGTGAAATTCCCAAGTGAAATTTATTTTTGAATAATGTGATTTTACTGAATTCTATAGCACAGATATTCATTTCAAGTACTTGATATACCTCTGAAGATACAATATAGTGTCAGAAGGATTCCACAGTCACTTGTAAATAACACAAGTGTACAATGTTGTGCGTGACCAAAATATCAAAGTGCCTTTGTTCTTTATACTTACTGAACTGTCAGTGTTTTTATTGTTGTATCATAACAATAGACATAACTCAGGATGTTACATAAGTCTCTGTGTGTCTTGAAGATATTGTTGCTCTTAAGTCGAATGATCTGTAATGAAACTGTAAACGGCAGCATTCATTAACTAATTAAAGCGCATTTTAAATAAATAAACAGCTGAAGACATGCACTGTAGACAAAAGGCTACACCAAGTGGGATTTTAAAATGGCACTTTGGTCTATTGCCTTTTGCTCTGATTCTTAAACAAATATAAACAGAGACTGATGACCTTACTGGAGCGCTTCATGTTTACAGATTTCCTTCAATGTGAATTTCTGAAACCATGTATATGATCCTTATTTGTGGACCCTTTTTTTTGTCAGACAGTGTCTAAAGAGAAGAAAATGACTGTTTTATACTATGATTATGTTTTAGAATTGTGCTTTCCTCACTTGTTATTGAACTATGGCTATTAGTCCTAGTTTTTTTCAGTTAAATGTACATTATCATAATGATAAAAAGATCAACACAGATTTATTAATACACAATGTGCAGCTCAAATAAACTTGGCAGCCAGACAAATGCAAAGGTCATTGTGTGAAATTCTTTCCCTGATTTGTTGAAATCTCGGTTCTTCGGTATTTATCTACTAATCTTCAGTATTGATTCTTATAAAATTCTTATTATATATATGATAAGATTGTAAGATATAAACAATAAGAAGATATAGTATTAATAGTAACAATGAGAATGTCACTAAGAATTATTTAAATCATAGTTTTGTAGTCTGGTTAGGGACATAAGACTTGAATGTTAAATCTTCAGGGGGAACAAAGAAGATCCTAAGACAATTCCTCCATATCACCATGGCATAATTGCGTAACTTTATACCCCAGTTTTGTCATATACGCTTAAGAATATTGTTGAATTTATTGAGGCTATATTTTAGCCAATTATTGCACGCCCTCTGCTGGTAAAAATACAAAATACACTAGAAGTGATTTTTTTTTACAACGTCACACTAACTAGTAATATCTATATTGTGAAACATTATATGCTGACAGCTACCACTTCAGAATGTATATGCAAATGTATCCTGAAGATTTAGACTGTGAATTACAGTGAATGACACTTTCTCACACATGCCAAATGGTGGGAAGGGCCCAAATGGTTCTTGCACCTACAAGCATTCATCTAGAAACTTCTCATGCTAACAAAGCAAGAATATTGTGGTATGTCTATTGTATGTGTTATGTCACTTGTTGTTATGGTTGTTAAAATGGATTTTGCACTGATCTAATTAAATCAAAGTTAATCTTGCTTTCTTATCTTTCAGTTACTATGACTGGCATGTGTAGTGACGGCATTGTATGAGAAGTTAGAATAATTCAAATACATTTATTCAATTACAAATACATTTATTCAAGTACCTTATACACTACCAGTCAAAAGTTTTTGAACAGTAAGATTTTTATCGTTTTTTTTTTTAAAGAAGTCTCCTCTGCTCACCAAGCCTGCATTTTTTGATCCAAAGTACATCAATAATAATAACAATTTAAATAACTGTTTTCTATGTGAATAATATATTTCATATTATATTTTATTTCTGTGATTTCAAAGCTGAATATTTAGTGTCATTACTCCAAATGATTCTTCAGAAATCATTTAAAAATTCTTATTTGCTGCTCAAAACATGTTAAAAACAGCTGAGTAGAATTTTTCAGGTTTCTTTGATGAATACAAAGTTCAGAAGAACAGCATTTTTCTGAAATAGAAATTTTTGTAACATTATAAATGTCTTTATCATCACTTTTGATCAATTTAAAGCATCCCTGCTGAATAGAAGTATTAATTTCTATAACCCCCCCCCCTTTTTATTTCAGATAAATGCTGATATATGTTATATGATATATGTTTTAAATAGTAATAATAATACAATTAATAAAAACAATAACAATAATAATACATGTTTCTTGCACAGCAAATCAGCATATTAGAATGATTTCTGGAGGATCATGTGACACTGAAGGCTGGAGTAATACTGCTGAAAATATAGCTTTGATCACATGAATAAATTAGCCTGCATTTTAAAATATATTCAAATGAAAAACAGTTATTTTAAATTGTATTTTTATTATTTTTTTTGTAAAAATGTTACTGTTTTGCTGTACTTTGGATCAAATAAATGCAGGCTTGGTGAGCAGAAGAAACTTAGAAAACATTAAAAATCTTACTGTTCAAAAACTTTTGACTGGTTATGTATATTTGTTAATTGTCTGTGATTCTTTTAGGAGAAAAAAAGGCACTTTCCTAGGGAAATTATCCCATTTGTCCAACAGGATCTGGGTGTGTTTTTCAGCTGAATTTTATCTTCACAACTATTGCATCTGAAAAGCAAACAGTACTTCACTCCTTGTATTAAACTGGGTGAACACAAAACTTAATAGTAATTGTAAATTCTTATCTTTTGTTTTAACATGTTTTTTTTAGGATGGGGAAATTTCAAAAGAATAATTAATGAAAAAATATGTATTTTTTAATTTATCCTATATGATTGTCAGAGAGTTTATAACAGTTTGAAAATAGTTACTAAATAAATTAAATAAATAAGTTTGAACAAGTTTTAAACTTATAAGTGTAAAGTTCCACACTACTTCAGTCACTTAAGGATGAGGTGGACAAAAGCAGAAAGGGGGGTGGGGCACAACTTAAAGTCAATGGAACAATTTGTACCAAGACAAAAGTACAGTTTTCGATTTTAAACCAAATCCGTTTGAATTAGTAAATTAATTAAACAAAAATATATACTCTCGTAATTGTGTTCCATTCAGTATGTTTTTATAGTCTAGTTTTACAAGTAAATTGCTGAAAATATCTTACTTCCAGAGTCCAGGCTGCAATAATTTTGTAAATCACAACCTTCGCAAGCTCTATTTAGGTCACACATAACACGACGAAACACTCGACCGTTATAGATAAGAATTATGATAATGTAAATTATTTTGCATTCACAGCACTGTGTGAAAGATACAGATTGGATCTCGCGATAAGTCCAACCTTCCATCTTGCCACGTTCCAGTGCTGGCAGAAAAAAAACAGGAAAGAACTGGGCGGTTCTACCTCGCAGGTATCCACACGATTGAATAAGTCATCAGCCACTGCTCAGCGATTGGATGACATTTTGATTTTCCCCGCCCACAACGGCATTGTCTGGACGGTATTGGTCGACCGTTTAGTCACTCAAAAGGGGGATGGGTTGCTACGGGCCTCGGTGTATGAAGGCATAGGGATTTGATTTTGCAGGGCATCAGTACCAGAACTGAGACTGGAATTACAGTCAATTCATTTGTTACAGAACAAGAAACGTCGAAGACCTACCATTCGCAATGGCCAAGAAAAACGCAAAAGGACAAGTTAAAAAAGGTGTGTATGTTTATGTTTTGTTCGTCAGAAATACGTATTTCTACGAAGGCCTGAAAGTTAATCGAGCGGCAGGATTGATTTTTGTTTATCTATTTTAAATGCACTGTGTAGAGATTATAAAGGCGCAAATACCCCAGTGTATTGTGTCGACTTCAGTCAAACTACGTTAGTTGTGTTACACCGTAACCACAAATAGTTCAATCATTGCTGCATTTTAAGCAAGTGAGAACTTTTCTCTCCGAAACAGACTGAGAGGGGTGTATTAAATCCCCCTGAACTTGTGAAAGCTCAGTGTGAAAACTGATCGGATTGTTTGCAGAACTTCTGCATGCTTTTAGCATTGCAGGAGCAGCGCCAGGCCTAGTTTATAGTACTGTTTGTTAATTCCGACAGCAAATGACCTATATTTTCAGATAAATGTTTGCACATCGCTGGAGCCAGAGTTGCCCCAGTGCGAGCTCTTAAATGCTCACGTGTCAATATTGGGAGAGTGTGGGAGGGGTTACACGTGGCCTCTAGGGTCCCATGTCCCCACACACCCTGTAATTAAAAAGAAAGTCCGCCACACAGCAGGACCCCACCGCTGGTTAACAACGTCCGGGTGTTGGGTTGGCTATCTAGCTAATATTATTGACTTTAGTGGCTATTATGTAAGTCGAGTGGTAGATTAACTATAGGAATGTTGAAGTTACACAAACCCCTATCCACCTTATTTTGCAGGGCCATTTGTAAATTAAATGTGTCTGGCTTCCGGTCTCATGCAGTTCCAGCTATTTTTAGCTGTACAAAATGGCTAGTTTTGCAGCTTGATATTACAAACTGGTGTGTTTACCATATTATTTTAATGTATCTTAATTATGAACGCAGTGTTGCAAACAGTTTTACCATTTACTGCATGATGTTATTCTTTTCGTTGTTTCCCTACGGCAGCATATGAACCAGAAGTCTCTCAAATTACTAGAAAACCACTTTCTTCTGCATTGAAATATAAGTAGTGAAATTTTAGACACGGGTATAGTGAAGTTTCATCATATGAGCTGACTTTAAGTTTACACTGTAGAATTGTTTTTGTTTTTTTGGCGTTATTTGGTGTTGTGTGTGTGTGTTACCCTGTTTGTCAGGGCCGCTGTGCACTTTCTATTTATGTTTGTTAGCTAAAGTTCATGGACAAGCTTTTTTTATTCATGCAAAAGCTTAATTGATCATGTGGCTGTCTTATTTCAAAACCTGATTTATTACGGTGGTTATCTCTGTATTTTGAGCCAATAAAGCAGACCAGGCAGATTTGAAAAAATGCATTTATGCCTGAATACAGGAATTAAATGCCATGTAGTGATGCCTGATTACTCATCAAATTTTTATTTGTCTTTTATTGATATGTTTGTGTCAGTGAGTTGCCACTTGAACCACCATTTATTATTTGATATAGAGGGTTTTCTTGATGCGATCAATCGGCCAAGTTGGTGGCACTGAACATAAACATTGCCACTGAACCAAAGGAAACGTGCATATTTTGCTGATTATTCCTGCTGATAATGGTCAATTATTGTCATGTTTTGGGCTGTACTAATTGGTCAGACTGGGAAAAACATTTGAAGTACTCTAGACTGCCAAAAGTTATAACAAATCTAGGAGAAGAGTCCAAAAATTAGCAACAAAAGGCGTTTGTGGTTGGCCAAACTGAACCGGGATTTCCAGGGCAAGAATTCAGATGGCATGGATATTTGTTCTTATCATTTCCAGTCAGGTAGATAAAATATTAGGCTAATATCTTAATTAGTACTGCTTGTATGTATCTTTACCACTTATTAACTTAAGTTTGTCAAAATATTACACCCTTTTTCCGTTTACTAAGTCCTTTTCTACATGATTTAGCAGCTTCTACACATTTATTCCTTGGTTTGGACCAGATATTATATCTCCAATATGGCCGTGCATCCGGGTAACTGACCAAATCGTGACTCAAGTGCAAACCCTCTATAAGCATTCACATTCCATTTCTGTCCATTAAACATTACATTTTATGGTGTTTATCCATCATGGAAAACTTGTCCTGTAATGATGATAATCTAGAGCCACACCCATTTAAATGTGTACTGAAGGAAAACATTTACAAAACCAGTATCCTTAGATTGATGCATTTATAGTGCACTGCTTTGAAAGGAGAGCTCAGATGGTTATAACGTGGTGCAATGCCCTCTTTTATCAAATGTCTAAATCATTACTTTCAGGGATCTTTTCAGCTGCAGACAATTTCTTGCTGGGTCCCACAGAAATGGTAAAGAAATGACAGTCTGTCATGATGTGCTTGCGTTTGTTTTTTTATCAAGGATTTCTCCATTGATTTCACTGTTCTGTTTAAATAACCTTGCATGTGTGTTTTTCCTCATGGGCATTTAAAGGGATAGTTCACCCAAAAATGAAAATTCTGTCAATAATTGCTCACTCTCATGCTGTTCCAAACTTGTAAGACCTTCGTTCATCTTAGGAACACAAATTAAGATGTTCTTGATTAAATTCAAGAGCTCTCTGACCCTCCATAGACAGCAGGGGTCCTTCCATGTTCAAGGGCCAGAAATATATGAAAGTATCCTAATTTGTGTTCTGAAGATGAACAAAGGTCTTATGGGTTTGGAACAGCATGAGGGTGAGTAATTAATGACAGAATTTTCATTTTTGGGTGAACTCGTTGAACCCTTTAATTCAATGAAATTCTCTGTCATGTTTAGTTTTTTGTAGTAAATATTTTATTTGCTTTTGGTAAATGCAGTGTGCATCTCAGAATATTTTGTGTTTAACAAGTAACATCATTCAGT
Source organism: Garra rufa (assembly GCF_049309525.1). Taxonomy (NCBI): domain Eukaryota; kingdom Metazoa; phylum Chordata; class Actinopteri; order Cypriniformes; family Cyprinidae; genus Garra; species Garra rufa. The sequence goes on along the minus strand of NC_133370.1, from coordinate 25,726,010 downwards.
CCAGCTATTCTTAAGTATGGCAATAATATTTATATGTAGCCTAACATTTGAACTCGTGTTGTGACATTAGACAACCCACTAGACTTAAACCAGTGTATAATGTATTATTCTAAAGCAGTGTCAGCTGGTCATTCAGGATTCCAGTCGGGGGTGTATATGCTGATAAAATCACACAAGGGGTTAATGTCCAGGGTTTGTTCGTGTGACCAGACAGGAACTGCTTGCTTTACGCTGTGGGGTGTGTAGATATGACTGAAGAAGAGAGGGTAATTCAAGGCATACATTCCACTACAGTGTTATGCAAGCTGGACGATGAACATTGTGTGCCACAAAAGCATAGTCAAAGCATTGACAAAAGCCGTATGAAGCACTGTTTGTCATAGCAGGTATAAACGGTGGAGGGGAAGATGTTGATTGGGTAACAATGGAAGCCATTTGACTGTAGATTTAGAGACGAGCTGAGTGTGTGTATAGTGGGTGTGTCTTGTCTCCAAACACTGCCTGCAGCTTTGATCTAGCTCAAAGATTCAAATGTTTTATCAGTGCAGGATTAACTATTACAACCCTCTACAATGTGAGTAAATTACTAGCATATGCAATTGAATCTTCTCTATAGGCGACTAAATGATGTCTAACATTAGCCATTGGCTAATAAATTCTTAGATTTTACTCACCAGTGTTTGAGTTGGAGACCAAGTAAAAGTTTAGCACATATATGGGTCATTCTGTGTCAAATCAACCAAATTTCAAAAACTTCACCGGCTCAATAGTGATGAAAGCTAAAATATCAAATGTTATTAATATTTACTGAGTAATCCACTGTTTTGTAGAGGGAGGTCAAATAGGCAATTTTCACCTTCGATTCAGAGTCAAGTTACTGGGAGGCTAAAAATGACTTCAGAAAGATGGCAGCATCATTATCTTGATTTTACACAGAGATTTGTAGTTATATTAGTAAAATCTGTTGACTTAAGCAATTATTTTATTTGTTCAGACCCAGTATCTAAAAGAGTATTAGGATATCTTTAAAAGAGTAGTTCACTTTTCATAAAGGCAGCCATATCACCCTGTAGCCCAAGACTGGTCGCCCACTGAAGCTAAGCAGGGTTGAGCCTGGTCAGTACTTGGATGGGAGACCTCCTGGGAAAACTAGGTTGCTGCTGGAAGAGGTGCTAGTGAGGCCAGCAGGGGGTGCTCACCCTGTGGTCTGTGTGGGTCTTAGCACCCCAGTATAGTGACGGGGACACTATACTGCCAAAAAGCACCGTCCTTCGGATGAGATGTTAAACCGAGGTCCTGACTCTCTGTGGTCCCAGGATGTCTTTCGAAAAGAGTAGAGGTGTGACCTTGGCATTCCTGGCTGAATCATCCCCATATTCCGATTGGCTTCATCACTCTGTCTCCTCTCCACCAGTAAGCTGGTGTGTGGTGGGCGTTCTGGCGCACTATGGCTGCCGTCGCATCATCCAGGTGGATGCTGCAAACTGGTGGTGGATGAGGAGATACCCCTGACGCTGTAAAGCGCTTTGAGTGTCTAGAAAAGCGCTATATAAATGTAACGAATTATTATTAGAACAAAAATGTACAGATAATGTACTCATCCCCTTGTCATCCAAGATGTTCATGTCTTTCTTTCTTCAGTTGTAAGGAAATTGTGTTTTTTGAGGAAAACATTTCAGGATTTCTCTCCATATAATAAACTTCAATGGTGCCCCCGAGTTTGAACTTCCAAAATGCAGTTTAAATGCAGCTTCAAAGAGCTCTAAACGACCCCAGCCGAGGAATAAAGGTCTTATCTAGCAAAACGATCGGTTATTTTCTAAAAACATTTACAACTTGTATACTTAATCTCAAGCGCTCGTCTTGCCGAGCTAGACAAGATGGGCATTTTTTTTTTTTTTTTTTTTTAGAAAAGAACCCATTGTTTTGCTAGATAAGACCCTTCTTTCCTCGCCTGGGATTGTTTAGAGCCCTTTGAAGCTGCATTTTGGAAGTTCAAACTCGGGGGCACCATAGAAGTCCATTATATGGAGAGAAATCCTGAAATGTTTTCCTCAAAAAACATAATTTCCTTACGACTGAAGAAAGAAAGACATGAACATCTTGGATGACATGGGGGTGAGTACCTTAGCTGTAAATTTTTAGTTCTGAAAGTGAACTACTCCTTTAATACTTCTTTAGTTACAGGCATTCAAACTTTGCAGAAACACTTACCATGTTGTTTTCCCATTTTTAATGATCACAATTTGTACATAATGCAACAAAGATTGCTAAAGTAATCAGATTTTACTAATAGAACTACCAATTCATTTTACCCCCCTGTAACTCTGAATCTAAAATGAAAATTGCCATTTTGCCCGCCTTCTACAAAATAGTGGCTATATATAAATAAGAAGCAAGGGTGCTGATCAAAGTAAGACTGGAGTAAAAAAATTGGCTTTGCAATCACAGGAATACATTTTATTTATATATATATATATATATATATTAAATAGAAACCAGTTATTTTAAACTGGTAATATTTCAGTTTGATCACATAAATGCATCCCTAGAGAGCACAAGAGGGAGATTTTGAGTGATATTCTTGGTGGTGATAGATTATTAAGTACATTATGGTCATTTTACTTAGCTGAAAATGTTAGTATAATGCAGTTTTTTCTGTTTTAGCTCTGTCTAGTTTGTTTTTGACAAATCGAAGCAGAAGCCACCGCTAACATGTTTATTATTTCATCAAGAAACTCGGGAGACCGGTCCTTGTATGGAAAATAAATGGCTCTGTGGCAAGAGAGTTGCTGTAAGTTTGCCAAGAATTAAATGCTCCTCTGCCTGGCGGCTAAAAAATGCCTTCCAAAGTTTGATTTGCATGTCATTAAAACGCATGCATGTGACGACAGTGTCCTCCATTGTGTGCTACACTTTCGTTAAGTATAGAAATTTGGATGACCAATCAGCCTTTTCAGTTTTCATATGTGACGGGATGGAGTGGGATTTGCCTCTACCCTTTATGAGTGCTTGAGATTTTCTGGCTTTCAAGCAGACAGTTCTAAAAATAATCCATTTGCTGGTCGAGTTCCATATTAAGTTCCGGCTCAATTCACAAGGAACAAAAAGGGAGGAGACCTGCTGTTGTACAGGGGTTTGGGGTAGGATTGGGGTTAAAGACGCTTTCTTCTTCCCCACTTTGCTTGGAGGAATGGGGGAGCCGAATGCAGAGGTCAAGGTGGTGAACGAAGAAACCGGTATAGTAGTATTTTTATGATTTGAAATAACCTTTTACAACAACTGATGACATTTAATAAATCCCAGGGGTGTGAGAGAAAGCCTTAACATTTGAAAATGAATATAATAATACTGCATACTAAATTTTAACGTTTAATTTGTATTTTGAGTATCTGAGCAGCAGCATTTTGATTCTTACAAGATTTTTACAAGATGCCTTAAGTGCCCTGAATTGTGTTGTTATAATGTTTCATTGTGCAGTCAGTTTGTATTTGACACCTGTACAAACTATAAAGAGAATTTCTTTTGTCGTAAGACTTTAGTGTAGGTATTGCTATCTGTATATCTGTTACTAACGTTTGTAGTGTGCATGTGCGCATGAACAAATGTGTGGTTTGACCTAGCAGAACGTAGCGGACAAAACACCTGTTCATTCTTCCCACTAGAGCTCTGAATGCAGATGTATTTATACCGCGGTTCCATGAGGAGTGTCAACAGACCTCAGAATAACTACACACTTTTAGACTTTTGTCACCTTGTGCTTACTATAGATTCAGATGGAATTTTTAAACATCTTAAAGGGAATCTTTCATTTGAACCAAAATCCCTTGGAACTTACTCATGCATTTGAATATAGAAAGAATTGATTGGTCTCCAGCAGATTTTCAGCTTCAAAGCTAATGTTACATAGTCTATTAACAGGTGGCCTTGAGTAAAAACTTGTGTGTACTGTAATACTAAAGGACTAATCTTACTTTCAAAGTCATGGTTTAATTCTGAGCATGCATTCCTCGTTCACACAAGGGTTTTGCTGTGCTGCATTGATTTGATTTTGTTAAATGAATGCATTTTGCGTAACCTTTAGTTTTTATTTATTTCTTCCTGTCATTGTGTGTAATCTAATCTTATTCTTTTATGATTCAGACGCCAAGCCACAGCAGGCGCATAAGAATGGAAAGAAGGCAGAGGTTGGAGGAGGAACCTCGTTTTTCACTTGGTTCATGGTTTTGGCTTTGCTGGGCGTCTGGACCTCTGTAGCTGTGGTGTATTTTGACCTTGTTGACTATCAGGGTGTAATTGGTGAGTCTTTGCTTTCTCTTATTCGGATTTTGTGTATATCGTGATTGTAGTTTTAAAAATACTTATTACATAAATGTTATATGTAATGCATTTTTGTATATCTGGCCTTAATTTGCATGCAGCCAAAGCAAAGGACTTGCGCTATAATCTTTCAGAGGTATTACAAGGTATGACATCTGAACCGGTGAATGAAATCACCACCATATATCTCATTTCTTTGAACCTGTCATTTTAAATTACAGTTAAAGTGGGGAAGTGATCTGTCATTTGATTATTAGTTCTGTTTTGGTGTGATTTTCCATACTTTAATATAACTGTACACTACATTTACACTACTAGTCAAAGGTTTTTTGAACAGTAATATGAGTTTTTTTTTTTTTTTAAAAGGTCTCTTCTGCTCACCAAGCCTGCATTTATTCGTCCAAAGTATGCCAAAAACTGTACATTTTAATATTTGTACTGTTTAAAATAACTGTTTTCTATTTGAATATATTTTTAAGTTTAATTTCTTCCTGTGGACTCAAAGCTGAATTTTTAGCATTATTACTCCAGTCTTCAGTGTCTCATGATCCTTCAGAAATCATTCTAATATGCTGATTTGCTGTTAAAAAACATTTATTATTATTATGTCGAAAACAGCTGAGTAGAATTTTTTTTTCAGGTTTCTTTGATGAATAGATACTTCAGAAGAACAGCATTTATCTAAAATAGAAATCTTTTGTAACATTATAAATGTCTTTATCATCACTTTTGATCAGTTAAAGCATCCTTGCTAAATAAAGTATTAATTTCTGTAATTTCCTCTCCAGAAGATTATACTGACTTTTGAATAGTATAGTGTATAATGTTACAAAAGCTTATTATTTTAGATAAATGCTGATCTTGGATCTTTCTATTCATCAAAGAATCCAAAAAAATGCACTTAACTGTTTTAAATATTGATGATAACAATAAAAATATAAATGTTGAACAGCAAATCAGCATATTAGAATGATTTCTGAAGGATCATGTGACACTAAAGACTGGAGTAATGATGCTGAAAGTTTAGCTTTGATCACAGGAATAAATTACATTTTAAAATATATTTAAATACAAAGCAGTTCTTTTAAATAGTAAACATATTTCAGAATTAGGGGTGGGCGATATGACCTAAAATTAATATCACGGTATTTTTCATCTTTTGAACGGTGCCGGTATAATATCACGGTATTACTTTTTTTGGTACATTTTCGGGAAAAGTCCCGGTCGTCCCGGTCGTCCCGATTGCCACTCCGCCCCTGGTATAGGCTACAGGGCCGACCTTTCTTCACGATGTTTCACCAGCCGTTTAATGGCCACTCCCCTTTTACCACCTGCAAAGCTGATACGAATATGTTTTACTTTTTTTATTTACAACAAGATATATAGTATAAGGACAGGTATTCAGACCACAACTGAACGTTTGAAGAAAATTTAATGTTTTAAATATACCGGTATTGACGGTATTAGAAAATCCATGTCGTGGCGCTATCTCACACCGGTGATGACTATGACACCGGTGTACCGCCCACCCCTATTCAGAATATTACTGCTTTTGCTGCATTTTGGATCAAGTAAATGCAGGCTTGGTGAGCAGAAAAGACTTCTTTAAAAAAAGACATTCAAAATCTTACTGTTCAAAAACTTTTGACTTGTAGTGTATGAAAATGTACTCTGAAGGTTTGGGGTCAGTATGTGTTTTTGAAAGTGTTTATTTGGCAATGATGCATTAAATTTGATCAAAAGTGACAGTAAAGACATTTATAATGTTATATACATTTTCTATTTAACATAATTCAGTTTATTTGAACTCTCTGTTCATCAAAGAATCCTGTGAAAAAAAAATCATGGTTTCCACAAAAATGAGCATAAGACACTTCTTTCAAAAACTAAAATACTGACACCAACACTTTTGAATGTTGTATTTGAACATGATAATGTAAGTGTATTGAGGTTTGTTAAGGACTTCTTAAGAAAAAGTTGTTATAATGCAAGTTTATTTGCTATAGAATTATTTAAAATAATATTAAGGACATTTCTTAGTTCAAGAAACCTTGTACTATTTGATATAAGGCAAAAAGAGCAATTTAATTTAGGTCCATATATGGCACAATGGATTATTCACAACCCGTGTCAGATGACTAAATCAATTTCCTTTACTTTAATAGGTAAACTTGTGTCCTATGATGCTGACGGTGATGGAGACTTTGATGTGGAAGATGCTAAAGTACTACTAGGCAAGTGCAGCGATTTCCCATAAAAAATTTTTAATCAGATGATGTTTTGCATGACTGACTTTGGTTCACTTTTGTGCAGTTTCAAAATAAATCGGAGCGATGCACGTGCATGGAGCTTTTTCATGCTTATTTAAATATCATTTTGTTCAAACAACATTCCATTTTGGAGAAGAAGTGATGAGAGATTATTGCTTGATTGCATGAGTTTGTAATTAGATCAAATTGCCAATATTACATTTAACGCAAGAAGAGAAAATAAAGGGATTTATTTTCTCACTTAGCATGTAGTTTAACTGATTTCACGAGTAACTGAGACATATTCATCAAAAACAGCCCCATTGGTCCTTCCCATGTTTCTTGCATGTGCCTTTCCTCCCTCATTTCATCTTATGCTTTAATAGCATCTTTACCCTCTTTTTTTTAAATTACTAAATCCTTATCTACTAAACCTTGCAAACCAACACCACCCTCTCTCTATGTTCTTGCTCTCCCACTGTTCTTTCTTTCCCTCTCTTTCTCTTTTTCCTTATTTTCCCGTTTGCGTAGGGCTGACCAAAGATGGCAGCAAAGAAAACTCAGACTCCCTCGAGGAGGTCCTCGATATTTTAGCAGAAGAGGGCACTGATTGGTTTCAAGGTTTCTTCACCTTCCTTTATGACATTATGAGTCCTTTTGAAACGCTAGAGGATGAAGAAACCGAGGCAGCAGCGGAGGATGTTGCTGGCGCGTCACAGACTGAAGGGGTTCAGGGCCAAAAGACATGCGTTATTTTAGGCCTCCAAAATCAATAGTCGTGTTTTCTACCGCAGTCGTGACAGAAGCACTTTATTAGAGGAGGACTTGCTCCTTTGACGACTTGATTCTGTTCCTAACACTTGAAGAAATATTTTGTTGGGAAGATCGCCAACAGTCACTTTGGGACCTGTGAACTCTTGAGAAGATGATGTCATTATGAACATTTACATATTTGTAAATATTGAACTTGTGTAGTTTATGCTTCATTGCAGCAACGGCTGTTTCCAACTACTAATACACTATTTACCTTTTGCATATGACCTTAGTGCTGTAAGTTAAACATATCACCTTTGCTGCATGCCTCAGTTACCTTATATCATGAACAACAGTATGTATTTCTATTTCAGACTTGCAATTTAACACTGTACATGTGACCTCTTGTTTATAATCTGATTATCATTTCTCTGTCTTTAGAATCTCAATAGTTTGAGCCTTTTTATAATTACAAAGAATTGCATTTTGGGGTGATTTGCATCCATAGCAGTTTTATATTTCCTTTTAAACTTTTTTTTTTTGGTACTGATCCATACTGAATAGCCAGTTTTGCATAACACTGTCAGTTATTACATTGTTGTGTTTCTTCAATGTCGTGTGAGTTGCCTTTGCTCTCCTTTATCAGAGATTTAGAGGATATTGATAGCTTAGATATACAGTATAATTATATCCCACCCCTTTTGCAGCATTACCTCAATTAAAGGGATAGTTCAGCCAAAAATGAAAATTCTGTCATTAATTATTCATCCTCATGTCAATCCAAACCTGTAAGACCTTCATTCATCTTCAGAACACAAATTTAAGATATTTTTGATGAAATCCGTGAGCTTTCGCCTACATAGACGACAAAGCAACTACCAAATTCATGGCACAGATTTGATAAATTTTAAGAAGCTACAAGAATACTTTTCATGTGTAAGGAAAGCAAAAATAACGACTTTATTTAACAATTTCTTCTCTTCTGTGTCCGTCTTCGTAACATTACGGTTGAACTACTCATGTCACGTGTACTATTTTAATGATGTCTTAACTACTTTTCTGAGTCTTGAACGTGGTAGTTGTGTTTGCTGACTATGCAGGGTCAGAAAGCTCTTGGAATTCATCAAAAATATCTTAATTTGTGTTTAGAAGATGAACGAAGCTCTTACGGGTTTGGAATGACATAAGGGTGAATAATTAATGACAGAATTTTCATTTTTGGGTGAACTATCCCTTTAATAAAATTCAGGCTGAATACCTGTACAATGGTCTGAATGGATTTAATCAAGCGATTGCACATGGATGTCAATTCAGGAACTTCATCAGTTCATCAGCCAAGAAGTAGTTCAGTGGCGTGTGTAGGAAACGTCTCCTGAACCCCAGAGTTCTGTAACCGTCAACAAGTTCCTACCTGCCAATCTAAAGCACCTGAAACAGTGTGCCTGACAAGTAATATAGTGTATATTTATGGCTTCTGTATTACTAGGAGGGAATTGAGAGGGCTATGAATGTGAATATATTAAATATTTTGTATGCAAAAATATAATATTTACTGCATACACATCAGGAATTAATTGCAAAATGGCTGCTTTTGTGTCTGGATGTGTAGAGAATTATTTGTGTGGAATTAGGAATTTAGTTTAGATTCAGAAATATTGTTAGTTATTATTTCCTTCGTTATCACTTAAGTAATTATACCTTCAAGCATTTCAATTCTTGCCATTGTTTTCCATTGTTGGTTTCGTTTGCCTTTTAATTGAAATTCTGTCATTAATTACTCATCCTCGTGTCGTTCCAAACCTGTAAGACTTTCATTCATCTTCGGAACACAAATTAAGAGATTTTTGATGAAATCTGGAAGAGAAGAAATTGTTAAAGTCTTGATTTTTGTTTTCTTTGTGCGCAAAAAGTATTCTTGTAGCTTCATAAAGTTATGGGTAAACCACTGATGTTACATGGACTATTTTAATGATTACCTTTCTGGGCCTTGAACATGTTGGTTGCGTTGCCGTCTATGTAGGGTCAGAAAGCTCTTAGATTTCATCAAAAATATCTTCATTTGTGTTCTGAAAATGAATGAAGGCCTTACTAGTTTGGAACGACATGAGGGTGAGTAATTAATGACAGCATTTTTATTTTTGGGTGAACCATCCATTTAATAAGATTACTTGTCCTCAAATGTTGTACAAAAATCCACTACTTGCAGACAGTGATTTCTTGACGCACATTGTAACTTTACTATCAGAATATTTGAAAATTTGCGTCACCAATCATTATGTGTGTACTAGCATTGTGCATGATGACTCAAACAGTAGAATCAGGTCAGACGTGGGTGAATGGGCTGTATACTTCTTGACATCATTAGTTTTCAAGACCTCAAAGGCAACTGTTACATTGTACAACTGTTTTAATTCGTAGTCACTGACTTTATTTGTCCATCTCATTTACACTAGATGAAAAGAAAGATGTTTCCAGGAGAAAAGGAGGTATTTTTGCACACCTGATTTTGAGTGCATGCAGCAGACTAGCCTCTAGTAGTTTGGTTTGGGATTTTGAAAGTCTTCCAAGTTTTCTCAATTGACTAGCTTCTGTTTGCATGACTAAGCTGACATAAAATATTTTAGGCTACGTATTATGTTTCTGTTTAACCAAGGAGTGTTTAACAATATGACCTTTTGTAGTTGACATTTATGAGTCTGCATGGACGATGACTTGACAAAGAACTACATGCACATGTAAGTCTTGTGTATACTTTTTTCCAGGCTATTTGGAAAAAACACATCCTAAGTACATAATCGTCTAACATAATGTGTACAGTAGTGATTCTCAACCTGGGAGCCGGGACTGTCTAGGGAGCCATTGCAAACTTAGGGAGCCACAGGATGACCTAAATCATTTAAATTATATTATTTTTCTTTTCTTTTTTTTCCTATAAGAACTTCAGAAATCACATGAATTGTGGTCAATTCATTTAATATACAGTTGAAATCAAAAGTTTACATAAACCCTTGCAGAATCTGCAAAATCTTAATTTTACCAAAATAAGAGAGATCATACAAAGTTTATAAATTTATAAAAATGGCCCTGTTCAACAGTTTGCATACACGGCTGTTTTTTTTTTTTTTTTTTTGGTGATAGTTAGTTCATGACTTCCTTGTTTGTCCCACTGTTCTTCAGGAAAATCCTTCAGGTCCCACAAATTCTTTGGTTTTTCAGCATTTTTGTTTTCCAACCTTTCCAACAATGACTGAATGATTTTGAGATTCATCTTTTCACACTGAGGACAACTGAGGGACTCATATGCAACTATTACAGAAGGTTCAAATGCTCACTGATGCTCCAGAAGGAAAAAACAATGCATTAGACGCCAAGAGTGTGAACTTCACAAATCTCAAAATCATACAATCATTGTCGGAAAGCATTCAAATACACAAAAATGCTGAAAAACCAAAGAATTTGTGGGTTTTCTGAAGAACAGAAGGCAGTTTAACTGTTCAGAACAAACAAGGGACTCATGAACAACTATCACTAAACAAAAAACAGCTGTGGATTATTTTGGTAATACAGTATTAAGAATTAAGTGTATGTAAACATTTCAAATGGGTCATTTTTATAAATTCAACTATTTTCTCTTGTGGACTGTGTAAACATCTTTTAGGTGAAATATCCCATTTAGGTCAGTACTAAATAAAAAAAAAATAACATGCACTTTGTATGATCCCTCTTATTTTAATTAAAATTAACATTTTGCAGATTCTGCAAGGTGTATGTACACTTTTGACTTCAAGACTCGCAGTTTCTGTTAAAAAATGAAAATTAGCAGCTTTGTCATAATTACAGCAGAAATATGTTTTGCCTACATGGTGGGCCTTTGGATATTCTGTTGGGCATTCGTCAAGTTAAATGAGTTGAGAACCACTGGTGTAGAGGATATCATAAACATACTAATGAGGGAGTTCTGATGTGAAATGTTTTGCATCATTCCAACTAATTGCGTTGTTGCTTGAGGTGTGTAGTGATATGATTTAGTTACTATGATCACATCATCAAACAAAGTCTCTCCCCAGAGCTTTCCCAAGCCAAAGATGTTGGGTTGAAGCTAAGGGAAGCTCTGAAACAGCAGCTCACCATCATCCACGAAAGAGTGGAGGCTAGGAAGATAGCTAAATTGGCCCTGGCGGAAGTGAGGAACATCCTAGCCAAAGAGGAGGAGGAGAGGACCTTGAACCATATCAGGGAGGAGTCTGAAGCCAAGGCTTGGGAGAGGGCTGAGGCTCGGCTGAGAGAGGAGGGGGAGAGAATAGAAAAGGAGGATGTGGAAAAGGCCATGGAAAGAATTAGAAAGGAGAAGGAAGAAAGAGAGAAAATGGCAGAAATTGAAGAAGCAAAGAAGACTAAGAAGGTGGAAAAGGAAGAGGTGAAGGAAAAGCCAGAGGCTGAAAAGAAATCTCATGAGAAACCTACTGCTGCTGATGACGATGATGGTAAAAAGGTTGAGAAAAATAGAAAAGGCAAAGAATCCAAGAAGTCTGCATCTAAAAAGAAACCATAAGGCAGCGCATTAGTTACTGTTAGATCTTTTTGTTACCATCTGGCTAAATTTAACCTCAGGCCATTGTGAGTCCTTAGAGACCACCCCTTATATAGACCGAAGGCAAGACCTTTTGTCTCTGTGAGAGATGATCAGTGATGTTAATCATAACATTGAGATAGTAGAAGCAAAAGCAGAACAAGGTGCTATACGCTGATCGTCATGTGGAGGTTCTTTTATTTCTCTTAAAAATGTTTGATTTGTTTGAGGGTTGGAACTTGGTTTACTCTTAAAATACTAGCTTTAGTGTGAGATTTCAACATTGATGTTTCTCTGATTTTGTTTATTGTTCATTTATAATTAATACAACCGGTAGTGTTACTTTACTAAGAGAGAACATTTTTGTGTTATCAATAAACTATATGAATCCCCTGATTTGTTTTATCAGTGCTTTGAGTGTTTTTCTTCCTAGTGCTGATTAACTTAAGAAACAAACGGGTCTTTTTTTTTTTTCTAACAAGAATACTTCCATAATAATATCTGTGAACTCTCCTATGAATGTTT